>NC_142664.1:14342492-14645408 GCF_026168435.1 Sesamum indicum | reverse complement strand
TCAACCTCAACATTTTTCTCCATCCCCATGGTCCACGATTCTCCGGGATAGTCCATATCGAATCATCTCGTAGTCTGCCATGCCGCAGCCACTCGACCCTGATAGAAGTCCTATCACATCGGATGACTTCACATAGCTTTTTGCACATCAATGCTCGATTAAGAGTTCCCATATCCTTAAGGCCAAGTCCTCCCTCCTCCTTCGGTTTGCAAATCTCTCCTTCCATGCAACTTTAGGGTATCCACTATTTCCGGTACCTCTGCATAAGAAAGCTCGCAATCGCTTCTCAATATCTTTAATGACCCCTTTTGGCAAAATAAACGCCGAAGCCCAATAAACACCCATAGACGGAAGAACAGACTTAATGATTTGTACCCTACCGGCATATGACAGTGCCAATCCCTCCAAACCATTGATACGTGTATCGATCTTACTCAGTAATGGTTGGCAGTCGGCGATAGATAATCGAGAAGAGATAATTGGTAGACCCAAATACCTCATCGGTAAGTGGCCTTCCTGAAACCCCAACACCGCAAGTAGCTCCTCTCGTACATTCTGGGCTGATCGTTGTGTGATAAATTTCCTAAGCGTAATAATAACTACAAGTTAGTGTAAAAGGCCAACAAACTTGTTTTAATAATACCGTGCAAAACAGCTAATATTTGAACATTCTTAGAATTCAACGAAACTTGACCCAATCCCAGGTCTAGACCCAAGCATTTTTATTGGAAAATTGCCAAGCGTAATAATAACTACAACTTAGTATAAAAAGGAAAAAAAACTTGTTTCAATAAAACCGTCCAAAACAGCTAACTTTTGAACGTTCTCAAAATTCGACGAAACTTGACCCAATCGTTGGTCTAGACCCTAGAACATCTGTGGTAAATTTTCTAAGCGTAATAATAACCACAAGTTAGTATAAAAAGGGAAACAAACTTGTTTTAATAAAACCGTGCAAAACAGCTAAATTTTGAGCATTCTCAGAATTCGACTAAACTTGATCCAAACGTAGGTCTAGAGACCCAAGATTTTGTGTGTTAAATTTCCTGAGTGTAATAATAACTACAAGTTAATATAAAAGGGAAACAAACTTGTTTTAATAAAACCGTGTAAAACAGCTAACTTATGAAGGTTCTCAGAATTCGACGAAACTTTTCTTTTTGGGGGTAAGTGTAATTTTCATTTAAAAAAAAAAAAGAGAAGTATAGTACAACAGTGTCCCTCATTAGATCTTGACCCAATCGCAGGTCTAGACCCAAGCATTTGTGTTGTAAATTTGCTAATCGTAATAATAACTACAAGTTAATATAAAAGGGAAACACACTTGTTTTAATAAAACCGTGTAAAACAGCTAACTTATGAACGTTCTCAGAATTTGACGAAACATGACCCAATCGTAGGTCTAGACCCAAGCATTTGTGTTGTCAATTTGCTAACCGTAATAATAACAACAGGTTAGTATAAAAGGAAAACAAACTTGTTTTAATAAACCCGTGCAAACCAGCTAAATTTTGAACGGTCTCAGAATTCGACGAAACTTGACCCAAACGTTGGTCTAGACCAAAACATCTATGTTGTAATTTGCCAAGTGTAATAATGACTACAAGTTAGTATAAAAGGAAACAAACTTGTTTTAATAAAACCGTGCAAAACAGCTAAATTTTGAGCATTCTCAGAATTCGACGAAACTTGACCCAAACGTTGGTCTAGATCCAAGAATTTGTGTGTTAAATTTCTAAGCGTAATAATAATTACAAGTTAGTATGAAAGGAAACAAAATTGCTTTAGTAAAACCGTGCAGAACAACTAAATTTTGAACGTTCTCAAAATTTTACGAAACTTGACCCCAACATAGATCTAGACCCAAGCATTTGTGTTATACATTTGCTAAGCGTAATAATAACTACAATTTAGTATAAAAGGGAAACAAACTTGCTTTAATAAAACCGTGCAAAACAGCTAAATTTTGAACATTCTCAGAATTCAACAAAACCTGTCCCAAACGTTGGTCTAGACCCAAGCATTTGTGTGGTATATTTGCTAAGCATAATAATAACTACAAGTTAGTATAAAAGGGAAACAAACTTGTTTTAATAAAACCGTGCAAAACAGTTAACTTTTGAACGTACACTGAATTCAATGAAACTTGACCCAATCGTTGGTCTAGACCCAAGCATTTGTGTTGCAAATTTGCTAAACGTAATAATAACTACAAGTTAATATAAAAGGGAAACAAACTTGCTTTAATAAAACCGTGCAAAACAGCTAAATTTTGAACCTTCTCAGAATTCGACGAAACTTAACCCAAACATTGGTCTAGACCCAAGCATTTGTCTTGTAAATTTGCTAAGCGTAATAATAACTACAAGTTAGTACAAAAGGGAAACAAACTTGTTTTAATAAAACCGTGCAAAACAGCTAACTTTTGAACGTTCTCAGGATTCGACAAAACTTGATCCAATCGTAGGTCTAGACCCAAGAATATGTGTGATAAATTTTCTAAGCGTAATAATAGCTACAAGTTAGTATAAAAGAGAAACAAACTTGCTTTAATAAAGCCGTGCAAAACAACTAAATTTTGAACGTTTTCAGAATTCGACGAAACCTGTCTCAAACGTTGGTCTAGACCCAAGCATTTGTGTGGTAAATTTTTTTTTTTTTTTGGGTAAGTGTAATTTTCATTAAAGAAAAGAAAATATAGTACAACAGAGTCCGTCTTTAGGCGCTTCCCTCGACAGGCCAAGGGATACGCCACAGTCTATACAAGGCACATGTGCTAATAGATCTAGGAAGCTTAATACTGAATATACGTTGTCGAACATCTTCTACTATTAAGTTGCCCACTACGCTCGGGGGTCTCTCCTCGTGCTCAAAACGTCTCAGGTTTCTCTCCCTCCAAATATCGTATACACATGATCCAAGCAGGCATCGGTAGGATATATTGATGATGTGCTTCCCACGCCATTTTCTTGCTCCCCATTCAACATCACTGACCCAATCCCTATTAGGCCACTGGAATCGTACAATGCGCCGAATACTAATGAGGCATCTCCTACTAAATCTGCAGTGGAAAAATAGGTGGTTATGTGACTCCACCATGTCTTCATTGCACAGCACGCAGCACCCAAGATGGGAGAGCCATGGTTTATCCGTCGTTGCGAGCTTCTCCAGGATAGCTAGCCAAAGGATAAACAAATGTCGCGGGATCTTTAAAGAACCCGAAAGTAGTGAAATCCAACCTACTTTCGGTCCTGCTGATATCATAGCCCGATAGAACTCCTGGGTAGTGGGTTTCCCACTCGAACCTTTCCATATAATACGATCTGTACCCCCATGGATCCGAGGCAGCACGTGTGTAATCTCCACACATTCCATGTCTGTGATCAATGGCCAGTGTCAATGGCCCTCAGAGATAACCGAGCTTAACATGGTAGACTCATGCAATCTCAGACTGTTTGGTCCCCGCAGAAATCTGTCAAGGAGGGGCCCAAGGTGATGCCAGGGATCCTTCCATAAGAAAAAATCACTTCCATCACCAATACGATATTCCACCACTGAGCGTAACCAGCCTCTCAACCTCAACATTTTTCTCCATCCCCATGGTCCACGATTCTCCGGGATAGTCCATATCGAATCATCTCGTAGTCTGCCATGCCGCAGCCACTCGACCCTGATAGAAGTCCTATCACATCGGATGACTTCACATAGCTTTTTGCACATCAATGCTCGATTAAGAGTTCCCATATCCTTAAGGCCAAGTCCTCCCTCCTCCTTCGGTTTGCAAATCTCTCCTTCCATTCAACTTTAGGGTATCCACTATTTCCGGTACCTCTGCATAAGAAAGCTCGCAATCGCTTCTCAATATCTTTAATGACCCCTTTTGGCAAAATAAACGCCGAAGCCCAATAAACACCCATAGACGGAAGAACAGACTTAATGATTTGTACCCTACCGGCATATGACAGTGCCAATCCCTCCAAACCATTGATACGTGTATCGATCTTACTCAGTAATGGTTGGCAGTCGGCGATAGATAATCGAGAAGAGATAATTGGTAGACCCAAATACCTCATCGGTAAGTGGCCTTCCTGAAACCCCAACACCGCAAGTAGCTCCTCTCGTACATTCTGGGCTGATCGTTGTGTGATAAATTTCCTAAGCGTAATAATAACTACAAGTTAGTGTAAAAGGCCAACAAACTTGTTTTAATAATACCGTGCAAAACAGCTAATATTTGAACATTCTTAGAATTCAACGAAACTTGACCCAATCCCAGGTCTAGACCCAAGCATTTTTATTGGAAAATTGCCAAGCGTAATAATAACTACAACTTAGTATAAAAAGGAAAAAAAACTTGTTTCAATAAAACCGTCCAAAACAGCTAACTTTTGAACGTTCTCAAAATTCGACGAAACTTGACCCAATCGTTGGTCTAGACCCTAGAACATCTGTGGTAAATTTTCTAAGCGTAATAATAACCACAAGTTAGTATAAAAAGGGAAACAAACTTGTTTTAATAAAACCGTGCAAAACAGCTAAATTTTGAGCATTCTCAGAATTCGACTAAACTTGATCCAAACGTAGGTCTAGAGACCCAAGATTTTGTGTGTTAAATTTCCTGAGTGTAATAATAACTACAAGTTAATATAAAAGGGAAACAAACTTATTTTAATAAAACCGTGTAAAACAGCTAACTTATGAACGTTCTCAGAATTCGACGAAACTTTTCTTTTTGGGGGTAAGTGTAATTTTCATTTAAAAAAAAAAAAAGAGAAGTATAGTACAACAGTGTCCCTCATTAGATCTTGACCCAATCGCAGGTCTAGACCCAAGCATTTGTGTTGTAAATTTGCTAATCGTAATAATAACTACAAGTTAATATAAAAGGGAAACACACTTGTTTTAATAAAACCGTGTAAAACAGCTAACTTATGAACGTTCTCAGAATTTGACGAAACATGACCCAATCGTAGGTCTAGACCCAAGCATTTGTGTTGTCAATTTGCTAACCGTAATAATAACAACAGGTTAGTATAAAAGGAAAACAAACTTGTTTTAATAAACCCGTGCAAACCAGCTAAATTTTGAACGGTCTCAGAATTCGACGAAACTTGACCCAAACGTTGGTCTAGACCAAAACATCTATGTTGTAATTTGCCAAGTGTAATAATGACTACAAGTTAGTATAAAAGGAAACAAACTTGTTTTAATAAAACCGTGCAAAACAGCTAAATTTTGAGCATTCTCAGAATTCGACGAAACTTGACCCAAACGTTGGTCTAGATCCAAGAATTTGTGTGTTAAATTTCTAAGCGTAATAATAATTACAAGTTAGTATGAAAGGAAACAAAATTGCTTTAGTAAAACCGTGCAGAACAACTAAATTTTGAACGTTCTCAAAATTTTACGAAACTTGACCCCAACATAGATCTAGACCCAAGCATTTGTGTTATACATTTGCTAAGCGTAATAATAACTACAATTTAGTATAAAAGGGAAACAAACTTGCTTTAATAAAACCGTGCAAAACAGCTAAATTTTGAACATTCTCAGAATTCAACAAAACCTGTCCCAAACGTTGGTCTAGACCCAAGCATTTGTGTGGTATATTTGCTAAGCATAATAATAACTACAAGTTAGTATAAAAGGGAAACAAACTTGTTTTAATAAAACCGTGCAAAACAGTTAACTTTTGAACGTACACTGAATTCAATGAAACTTGACCCAATCGTTGGTCTAGACCCAAGCATTTGTGTTGCAAATTTGCTAAACGTAATAATAACTACAAGTTAATATAAAAGGGAAACAAACTTGCTTTAATAAAACCGTGCAAAACAGCTAAATTTTGAACCTTCTCAGAATTCGACGAAACTTAACCCAAACATTGGTCTAGACCCAAGCATTTGTCTTGTAAATTTGCTAAGCGTAATAATAACTACAAGTTAGTACAAAAGGGAAACAAACTTGTTTTAATAAAACCGTGCAAAACAGCTAACTTTTGAACGTTCTCAGGATTCGACAAAACTTGATCCAATCGTAGGTCTAGACCCAAGAATATGTGTGATAAATTTTCTAAGCGTAATAATAGCTACAAGTTAGTATAAAAGAGAAACAAACTTGCTTTAATAAAGCCGTGCAAAACAACTAAATTTTGAACGTTTTCAGAATTCGACGAAACCTGTCTCAAACGTTGGTCTAGACCCAAGCATTTGTGTGGTAAATTTTTTTTTTTTTTTGGGTAAGTGTAATTTTCATTAAAGAAAAGAAAATATAGTACAACAGAGTCCGTCTTTAGGCGCTTCCCTCGACAGGCCAAGGGATACGCCACAGTCTATACAAGGCACATGTGCTAATAGATCTAGGAAGCTTAATACTGAATATACGTTGTCGAACATCTTCTACTATTAAGTTGCCCACTACGCTCGGGGGTCTCTCCTCGTGCTCAAAACGTCTCAGGTTTCTCTCCCTCCAAATATCGTATACACATGATCCAAGCAGGCATCGGTAGGATATATTGATGATGTGCTTCCCACGCCATTTTCTTGCTCCCCATTCAACATCACTGACCCAATCCCTATTAGGCCACTGGAATCGTACAATGCGCCGAATACTAATGAGGCATCTCCTACTAAATCTGCAGTGGAAAAATAGGTGGTTATGTGACTCCACCATGTCTTCATTGCACAGCACGCAGCACCCAAGATGGGAGAGCCATGGTTTATCCGTCGTTGCGAGCTTCTCCAGGATAGCTAGCCAAAGGATAAACAAATGTCGCGGGATCTTTAAAGAACCCGAAAGTAGTGAAATCCAACCTACTTTCGGTCCTGCTGATATCATAGCCCGATAGAACTCCTGGGTAGTGGGTTTCCCACTCGAACCTTTCCATATAATACGATCTGTACCCCCATGGATCCGAGGCAGCACGTGTGTAATCTCCACACATTCCATGTCTGTGATCAATGGCCAGTGTCAATGGCCCTCAGAGATAACCGAGCTTAACATGGTAGACTCATGCAATCTCAGACTGTTTGGTCCCCGCAGAAATCTGTCAAGGAGGGGCCCAAGGTGATGCCAGGGATCCTTCCATAAGAAAAAATCACTTCCATCACCAATACGATATTCCACCACTGAGCGTAACCAGCCTCTCAACCTCAACATTTTTCTCCATCCCCATGGTCCACGATTCTCCGGGATAGTCCATATCGAATCATCTCGTAGTCTGCCATGCCGCAGCCACTCGACCCTGATAGAAGTCCTATCACATCGGATGACTTCACATAGCTTTTTGCACATCAATGCTCGATTAAGAGTTCCCATATCCTTAAGGCCAAGTCCTCCCTCCTCCTTCGGTTTGCAAATCTCTCCTTCCATGCAACTTTAGGGTATCCACTATTTCCGGTACCTCTGCATAAGAAAGCTCGCAATCGCTTCTCAATATCTTTAATGACCCCTTTTGGCAAAATAAACGCCGAAGCCCAATAAACACCCATAGACGGAAGAACAGACTTAATGATTTGTACCCTACCGGCATATGACAGTGCCAATCCCTCCAAACCATTGATACGTGTATCGATCTTACTCAGTAATGGTTGGCAGTCGGCGATAGATAATCGAGAAGAGATAATTGGTAGACCCAAATACCTCATCGGTAAGTGGCCTTCCTGAAACCCCAACACCGCAAGTAGCTCCTCTCGTACATTCTGGGCTGATCGTTGTGTGATAAATTTCCTAAGCGTAATAATAACTACAAGTTAGTGTAAAAGGCCAACAAACTTGTTTTAATAATACCGTGCAAAACAGCTAATATTTGAACATTCTTAGAATTCAACGAAACTTGACCCAATCCCAGGTCTAGACCCAAGCATTTTTATTGGAAAATTGCCAAGCGTAATAATAACTACAACTTAGTATAAAAAGGAAAAAAAACTTGTTTCAATAAAACCGTCCAAAACAGCTAACTTTTGAACGTTCTCAAAATTCGACGAAACTTGACCCAATCGTTGGTCTAGACCCTAGAACATCTGTGGTAAATTTTCTAAGCGTAATAATAACCACAAGTTAGTATAAAAAGGGAAACAAACTTGTTTTAATAAAACCGTGCAAAACAGCTAAATTTTGAGCATTCTCAGAATTCGACTAAACTTGATCCAAACGTAGGTCTAGAGACCCAAGATTTTGTGTGTTAAATTTCCTGAGTGTAATAATAACTACAAGTTAATATAAAAGGGAAACAAACTTATTTTAATAAAACCGTGTAAAACAGCTAACTTATGAACGTTTTCAGAATTCGACGAAACTTTTCTTTTTGGGGGTAAGTGTAATTTTCATTTAAAAAAAAAAAGAGAAGTATAGTACAACAGTGTCCCTCATTAGATCTTGACCCAATCGCAGGTCTAGACCCAAGCATTTGTGTTGTAAATTTGCTAATCGTAATAATAACTACAAGTTAATATAAAAGGGAAACACACTTGTTTTAATAAAACCGTGTAAAACAGCTAACTTATGAACGTTCTCAGAATTTGACGAAACATGACCCAATCGTAGGTCTAGACCCAAGCATTTGTGTTGTCAATTTGCTAACCGTAATAATAACAACAGGTTAGTATAAAAGGAAAACAAACTTGTTTTAATAAACCCGTGCAAACCAGCTAAATTTTGAACGGTCTCAGAATTCGACGAAACTTGACCCAAACCTTGGTCTAGACCAAAACATCTATGTTGTAATTTGCCAAGTGTAATAATGACTACAAGTTAGTATAAAAGGAAACAAACTTGTTTTAATAAAACCGTGCAAAACAGCTAAATTTTGAGCATTCTCAGAATTCGACGAAACTTGACCCAAACGTTGGTCTAGATCCAAGAATTTGTGTGTTAAATTTCTAAGCGTAATAATAATTACAAGTTAGTATGAAAGGAAACAAAATTGCTTTAGTAAAACCGTGCAGAACAACTAAATTTTGAACGTTCTCAAAATTTTACGAAACTTGACCCCAACATAGATCTAGACCCAAGCATTTGTGTTATACATTTGCTAAGCGTAATAATAACTACAATTTAGTATAAAAGGGAAACAAACTTGCTTTAATAAAACCGTGCAAAACAGCTAAATTTTGAACATTCTCAGAATTCATCAAAACCTGTCCCAAACGTTGGTCTAGACCCAAGCATTTGTGTGGTATATTTGCTAAGCATAATAATAACTACAAGTTAGTATAAAACGGAAACAAACTTGTTTTAATAAAACCGTGCAAAACAGTTAACTTTTGAACGTACACTGAATTCAATGAAACTTGACCCAATCGTTGGTCTAGACCCAAGCATTTGTGTTGCAAATTTGCTAAACGTAATAATAACTACAAGTTAATATAAAAGGGAAACAAACTTGCTTTAATAAAACCGTGCAAAACAGCTAAATTTTGAACCTTCTCAGAATTCGACGAAACTTAACCCAGACATTGGTCTAGACCCAAGCATTTGTCTTGTAAATTTGCTAAGCGTAATAATAACTACAAGTTAGTACAAAAGGGAAACAAACTTGTTTTAATAAAACCGTGCAAAACAGCTAACTTTTGAACGTTCTCAGGATTCGACAAAACTTGATCCAATCGTAGGTCTAGACCCAAGAATATGTGTGATAAATTTTCTAAGCGTAATAATAGCTACAAGTTAGTATAAAAGAGAAACAAACTTGCTTTAATAAAGCCGTGCAAAACAACTAAATTTTGAACGTTTTCAGAATTCGACGAAACCTGTCTCAAACGTTGGTCTAGACCCAAGCATTTGTGTGGTAAATTTTTTTTTTTTTTTGGGTAAGTGTAATTTTCATTAAAGAAAAGAAAATATAGTACAACAGAGTCCGTCTTTAGGCGCTTCCCTCGACAGGCCAAGGGATACGCCACAGTCTATACAAGGCACATGTGCTAATAGATCTAGGAAGCTTAATACTGAATATACGTTGTCGAACATCTTCTACTATTAAGTTGCCCACTACGCTCGGGGGTCTCTCCTCGTGCTCAAAACGTCTCAGGTTTCTCTCCCTCCAAATATCGTATACACATGATCCAAGCAGGCATCGGTAGGATATATTGATGATGTGCTTCCCACGCCATTTTCTTGCTCCCCATTCAACATCACTGACCCAATCCCTATTAGGCCACTGGAATCGTACAATGCGCCGAATACTAATGAGGCATCTCCTACTAAATCTGCAGTGGAAAAATAGGTGGTTATGTGACTCCACCATGTCTTCATTGCACAGCACGCAGCACCCAAGATGGGAGAGCCATGGTTTATCCGTCGTTGCGAGCTTCTCCAGGATAGCTAGCCAAAGGATAAACAAATGTCGCGGGATCTTTAAAGAACCCGAAAGTAGTGAAATCCAACCTACTTTCGGTCCTGCTGATATCATAGCCCGATAGAACTCCTGGGTAGTGGGTTTCCCACTCGAACCTTTCCATATAATACGATCTGTACCCCCATGGATCCGAGGCAGCACGTGTGTAATCTCCACACATTCCATGTCTGTGATCAATGGCCAGTGTCAATGGCCCTCAGAGATAACCGAGCTTAACATGGTAGACTCATGCAATCTCAGACTGTTTGGTCCCCGCAGAAATCTGTCAAGGAGGGGCCCAAGGTGATGCCAGGGATCCTTCCATAAGAAAAAATCACTTCCATCACCAATACGATATTCCACCACTGAGCGTAACCAGCCTCTCAACCTCAACATTTTTCTCCATCCCCATGGTCCACGATTCTCCGGGATAGTCCATATCGAATCATCTCGTAGTCTGCCATGCCGCAGCCACTCGACCCTGATAGAAGTCCTATCACATCGGATGACTTCACATAGCTTTTTGCACATCAATGCTCGATTAAGAGTTCCCATATCCTTAAGGCCAAGTCCTCCCTCCTCCTTCGGTTTGCAAATCTCTCCTTCCATGCAACTTTAGGGTATCCACTATTTCCGGTACCTCTGCATAAGAAAGCTCGCAATCGCTTCTCAATATCTTTAATGACCCCTTTTGGCAAAATAAACGCCGAAGCCCAATAAACACCCATAGACGGAAGAACAGACTTAATGATTTGTACCCTACCGGCATATGACAGTGCCAATCCCTCCAAACCATTGATACGTGTATCGATCTTACTCAGTAATGGTTGGCAGTCGGCGATAGATAATCGAGAAGAGATAATTGGTAGACCCAAATACCTCATCGGTAAGTGGCCTTCCTGAAACCCCAACACCGCAAGTAGCTCCTCTCGTACATTCTGGGCTGATCGTTGTGTGATAAATTTCCTAAGCGTAATAATAACTACAAGTTAGTGTAAAAGGCCAACAAACTTGTTTTAATAATACCGTGCAAAACAGCTAATATTTGAACATTCTTAGAATTCAACGAAACTTGACCCAATCCCAGGTCTAGACCCAAGCATTTTTATTGGAAAATTGCCAAGCGTAATAATAACTACAACTTAGTATAAAAAGGAAAAAAAACTTGTTTCAATAAAACCGTCCAAAACAGCTAACTTTTGAACGTTCTCAAAATTCGACGAAACTTGACCCAATCGTTGGTCTAGACCCTAGAACATCTGTGGTAAATTTTCTAAGCGTAATAATAACCACAAGTTAGTATAAAAAGGGAAACAAACTTGTTTTAATAAAACCGTGCAAAACAGCTAAATTTTGAGCATTCTCAGAATTCGACTAAACTTGATCCAAACGTAGGTCTAGAGACCCAAGATTTTGTGTGTTAAATTTCCTGAGTGTAATAATAACTACAAGTTAATATAAAAGGGAAACAAACTTATTTTAATAAAACCGTGTAAAACAGCTAACTTATGAACGTTTTCAGAATTCGACGAAACTTTTCTTTTTGGGGGTAAGTGTAATTTTCATTTAAAAAAAAAAAGAGAAGTATAGTACAACAGTGTCCCTCATTAGATCTTGACCCAATCGCAGGTCTAGACCCAAGCATTTGTGTTGTAAATTTGCTAATCGTAATAATAACTACAAGTTAATATAAAAGGGAAACACACTTGTTTTAATAAAACCGTGTAAAACAGCTAACTTATGAACGTTCTCAGAATTTGACGAAACATGACCCAATCGTAGGTCTAGACCCAAGCATTTGTGTTGTCAATTTGCTAACCGTAATAATAACAACAGGTTAGTATAAAAGGAAAACAAACTTGTTTTAATAAACCCGTGCAAACCAGCTAAATTTTGAACGGTCTCAGAATTCGACGAAACTTGACCCAAACCTTGGTCTAGACCAAAACATCTATGTTGTAATTTGCCAAGTGTAATAATGACTACAAGTTAGTATAAAAGGAAACAAACTTGTTTTAATAAAACCGTGCAAAACAGCTAAATTTTGAGCATTCTCAGAATTCGACGAAACTTGACCCAAACGTTGGTCTAGATCCAAGAATTTGTGTGTTAAATTTCTAAGCGTAATAATAATTACAAGTTAGTATGAAAGGAAACAAAATTGCTTTAGTAAAACCGTGCAGAACAACTAAATTTTGAACGTTCTCAAAATTTTACGAAACTTGACCCCAACATAGATCTAGACCCAAGCATTTGTGTTATACATTTGCTAAGCGTAATAATAACTACAAGTTAGTATAAAAGGGAAACAAACTTGCTTTAATAAAACCGTGCAAAACAGCTAAATTTTGAACATTCTCAGAATTCAACAAAACCTGTCCCAAACGTTGGTCTAGACCCAAGCATTTGTGTGGTATATTTGCTAAGCATAATAATAACTACAAGTTAGTATAAAACGGAAACAAACTTGTTTTAATAAAACCGTGCAAAACAGTTAACTTTTGAACGTACACTGAATTCAATGAAACTTGACCCAATCGTTGGTCTAGACCCAAGCATTTGTGTTGCAAATTTGCTAAACGTAATAATAACTACAAGTTAATATAAAAGGGAAACAAACTTGCTTTAATAAAACCGTGCAAAACAGCTAAATTTTGAACCTTCTCAGAATTCGACGAAACTTAACCCAGACATTGGTCTAGACCCAAGCATTTGTCTTGTAAATTTGCTAAGCGTAATAATAACTACAAGTTAGTACAAAAGGGAAACAAACTTGTTTTAATAAAACCGTGCAAAACAGCTAACTTTTGAACGTTCTCAGGATTCGACAAAACTTGATCCAATCGTAGGTCTAGACCCAAGAATATGTGTGATAAATTTTCTAAGCGTAATAATAGCTACAAGTTAGTATAAAAGAGAAACAAACTTGCTTTAATAAAGCCGTGCAAAACAACTAAATTTTGAACGTTTTCAGAATTCGACGAAATCTGTCTCAAACGTTGGTCTAGACCCAAGCATTTGTGTGGTAAATTTTTTTTTTTTTTGGGTAAGTGTAATTTTCATTAAAGAAAAGAAAATATAGTACAACAGAGTCCGTCTTTAGGCGCTTCCCTCGACAGGCCAAGGGATACGCCACAGTCTATACAAGGCACATGTGCTAATAGATCTAGGAAGCTTAATACTGAATATACGTTGTCGAACATCTTCTACTATTAAGTTGCCCACTACGCTCGGGGGTCTCTCCTCGTGCTCAAAACGTCTCAGGTTTCTCTCCCTCCAAATATCGTATACACATGATCCAAGCAGGCATCGGTAGGATATATTGATGATGTGCTTCCCACGCCATTTTCTTGCTCCCCATTCAACATCACTGACCCAATCCCTATTAGGCCACTGGAATCGTACAATGCGCCGAATACTAATGAGGCATCTCCTACTAAATCTGCAGTGGAAAAATAGGTGGTTATGTGACTCCACCATGTCTTCATTGCACAGCACGCAGCACCCAAGATGGGAGAGCCATGGTTTATCCGTCGTTGCGAGCTTCTCCAGGATAGCTAGCCAAAGGATAAACAAATGTCGCGGGATCTTTAAAGAACCCGAAAGTAGTGAAATCCAACCTACTTTCGGTCCTGCTGATATCATAGCCCGATAGAACTCCTGGGTAGTGGGTTTCCCACTCGAACCTTTCCATATAATACGATCTGTACCCCCATGGATCCGAGGCAGCACGTGTGTAATCTCCACACATTCCATGTCTGTGATCAATGGCCAGTGTCAATGGCCCTCAGAGATAACCGAGCTTAACATGGTAGACTCATGCAATCTCAGACTGTTTGGTCCCCGCAGAAATCTGTCAAGGAGGGGCCCAAGGTGATGCCAGGGATCCTTCCATAAGAAAAAATCACTTCCATCACCAATACGATATTCCACCACTGAGCGTAACCTCAACCTCAACATTTTTCTCCATCCCCATGGTCCACGATTCTCCGGGATAGTCCATATCGAATCATCTCGTAGTCTGCCATGCCGCAGCCACTCGACCCTGATAGAAGTCCTATCACATCGGATGACTTCACATAGCTTTTTGCACATCAATGCTCGATTAAGAGTTCCCATATCCTTAAGGCCAAGTCCTCCCTCCTCCTTCGGTTTGCAAATCTCTCCTTCCATGCAACTTTAGGGTATCCACTATTTCCGGTACCTCTGCATAAGAAAGCTCGCAATCGCTTCTCAATATCTTTAATGACCCCTTTTGGCAAAATAAACGCCGAAGCCCAATAAACACCCATAGACGGAAGAACAGACTTAATGATTTGTACCCTACCGGCATATGACAGTGCCAATCCCTCCAAACCATTGATACGTATATCGATCTTACTCAGTAATGGTTGGCAGTCGGCGATAGATAATCGAGAAGAGATAATTGGTAGACCCGAATACCTCATCGGTAAGTGGCCTTCCTGAAACCCCAACACCGCAAGTAGCTCCTCTCGTACATTCTGGGCTGATCGTTGTGTGATAAATTTCCTAAGCGTAATAATAACTACAAGTTAGTGTAAAAGGCCAACAAACTTGTTTTAATAATACCGTGCAAAACAGCTAATATTTGAACATTCTTAGAATTCAACGAAACTTGACCCAATCCCAGGTCTAGACCCAAGCATTTTTATTGGAAAATTGCCAAGCGTAATAATAACTACAACTTAGTATAAAAAGGAAAAAAAACTTGTTTCAATAAAACCGTCCAAAACAGCTAACTTTTGAACGTTCTCAAAATTCGACGAAACTTGACCCAATCGTTGGTCTAGACCCTAGAACATCTGTGGTAAATTTTCTAAGCGTAATAATAACCACAAGTTAGTATAAAAAGGGAAACAAACTTGTTTTAATAAAACCGTGCAAAACAGCTAAATTTTGAGCATTCTCAGAATTCGACTAAACTTGATCCAAACGTAGGTCTAGAGACCCAAGATTTTGTGTGTTAAATTTCCTGAGTGTAATAATAACTACAAGTTAATATAAAAGGGAAACAAACTTATTTTAATAAAACCGTGTAAAACAGCTAACTTATGAACGTTTTCAGAATTCGACGAAACTTTTCTTTTTGGGGGTAAGTGTAATTTTCATTTAAAAAAAAAAAAGAGAAGTATAGTACAACAGTGTCCCTCATTAGATCTTGACCCAATCGCAGGTCTAGACCCAAGCATTTGTGTTGTAAATTTGCTAATCGTAATAATAACTACAAGTTAATATAAAAGGGAAACACACTTGTTTTAATAAAACCGTGTAAAACAGCTAACTTATGAACGTTCTCAGAATTTGACGAAACATGACCCAATCGTAGGTCTAGACCCAAGCATTTGTGTTGTCAATTTGCTAACCGTAATAATAACAACAGGTTAGTATAAAAGGAAAACAAACTTGTTTTAATAAACCCGTGCAAACCAGCTAAATTTTGAACGGTCTCAGAATTCGACGAAACTTGACCCAAACCTTGGTCTAGACCAAAACATCTATGTTGTAATTTGCCAAGTGTAATAATGACTACAAGTTAGTATAAAAGGAAACAAACTTGTTTTAATAAAACCGTGCAAAACAGCTAAATTTTGAGCATTCTCAGAATTCGACGAAACTTGACCCAAACGTTGGTCTAGATCCAAGAATTTGTGTGTTAAATTTCTAAGCGTAATAATAATTACAAGTTAGTATGAAAGGAAACAAAATTGCTTTAGTAAAACCGTGCAGAACAACTAAATTTTGAACGTTCTCAAAATTTTACGAAACTTGACCCCAACATAGATCTAGACCCAAGCATTTGTGTTATACATTTGCTAAGCGTAATAATAACTACAAGTTAGTATAAAAGGGAAACAAACTTGCTTTAATAAAACCGTGCAAAACAGCTAAATTTTGAACATTCTCAGAATTCATCAAAACCTGTCCCAAACGTTGGTCTAGACCCAAGCATTTGTGTGGTATATTTGCTAAGCATAATAATAACTACAAGTTAGTATAAAACGGAAACAAACTTGTTTTAATAAAACCGTGCAAAACAGTTAACTTTTGAACGTACACTGAATTCAATGAAACTTGACCCAATCGTTGGTCTAGACCCAAGCATTTGTGTTGCAAATTTGCTAAACGTAATAATAACTACAAGTTAATATAAAAGGGAAACAAACTTGCTTTAATAAAACCGTGCAAAACAGCTAAATTTTGAACCTTCTCAGAATTCGACGAAACTTAACCCAGACATTGGTCTAGACCCAAGCATTTGTCTTGTAAATTTGCTAAGCGTAATAATAACTACAAGTTAGTACAAAAGGGAAACAAACTTGTTTTAATAAAACCGTGCAAAACAGCTAACTTTTGAACGTTCTCAGGATTCGACAAAACTTGATCCAATCGTAGGTCTAGACCCAAGAATATGTGTGATAAATTTTCTAAGCGTAATAATAGCTACAAGTTAGTATAAAAGAGAAACAAACTTGCTTTAATAAAGCCGTGCAAAACAACTAAATTTTGAACGTTTTCAGAATTCGACGAAATCTGTCTCAAACGTTGGTCTAGACCCAAGCATTTGTGTGGTAAATTTTTTTTTTTTTTGGGTAAGTGTAATTTTCATTAAAGAAAAGAAAATATAGTACAACAGAGTCCGTCTTTAGGCGCTTCCCTCGACAGGCCAAGGGATACGCCACAGTCTATACAAGGCACATGTGCTAATAGATCTAGGAAGCTTAATACTGAATATACGTTGTCGAACATCTTCTACTATTAAGTTGCCCACTACGCTCGGGGGTCTCTCCTCGTGCTCAAAACGTCTCAGGTTTCTCTCCCTCCAAATATCGTATACACATGATCCAAGCAGGCATCGGTAGGATATATTGATGATGTGCTTCCCACGCCATTTTCTTGCTCCCCATTCAACATCACTGACCCAATCCCTATTAGGCCACTGGAATCGTACAATGCGCCGAATACTAATGAGGCATCTCCTACTAAATCTGCAGTGGAAAAATAGGTGGTTATGTGACTCCACCATGTCTTCATTGCACAGCACGCAGCACCCAAGATGGGAGAGCCATGGTTTATCCGTCGTTGCGAGCTTCTCCAGGATAGCTAGCCAAAGGATAAACAAATGTCGCGGGATCTTTAAAGAACCCGAAAGTAGTGAAATCCAACCTACTTTCGGTCCTGCTGATATCATAGCCCGATAGAACTCCTGGGTAGTGGGTTTCCCACTCGAACCTTTCCATATAATACGATCTGTACCCCCATGGATCCGAGGCAGCACGTGTGTAATCTCCACACATTCCATGTCTGTGATCAATGGCCAGTGTCAATGGCCCTCAGAGATAACCGAGCTTAACATGGTAGACTCATGCAATCTCAGACTGTTTGGTCCCCGCAGAAATCTGTCAAGGAGGGGCCCAAGGTGATGCCAGGGATCCTTCCATAAGAAAAAATCACTTCCATCACCAATACGATATTCCACCACTGAGCGTAACCTCAACCTCAACATTTTTCTCCATCCCCATGGTCCACGATTCTCCGGGATAGTCCATATCGAATCATCTCGTAGTCTGCCATGCCGCAGCCACTCGACCCTGATAGAAGTCCTATCACATCGGATGACTTCACATAGCTTTTTGCACATCAATGCTCGATTAAGAGTTCCCATATCCTTAAGGCCAAGTCCTCCCTCCTCCTTCGGTTTGCAAATCTCTCCTTCCATGCAACTTTAGGGTATCCACTATTTCCGGTACCTCTGCATAAGAAAGCTCGCAATCGCTTCTCAATATCTTTAATGACCCCTTTTGGCAAAATAAACGCCGAAGCCCAATAAACACCCATAGACGGAAGAACAGACTTAATGATTTGTACCCTACCGGCATATGACAGTGCCAATCCCTCCAAACCATTGATACGTATATCGATCTTACTCAGTAATGGTTGGCAGTCGGCGATAGATAATCGAGAAGAGATAATTGGTAGACCCGAATACCTCATCGGTAAGTGGCCTTCCTGAAACCCCAACACCGCAAGTAGCTCCTCTCGTACATTCTGGGCTGATCGTTGTGTGATAAATTTCCTAAGCGTAATAATAACTACAAGTTAGTGTAAAAGGCCAACAAACTTGTTTTAATAATACCGTGCAAAACAGCTAATATTTGAACATTCTTAGAATTCAACGAAACTTGACCCAATCCCAGGTCTAGACCCAAGCATTTTTATTGGAAAATTGCCAAGCGTAATAATAACTACAACTTAGTATAAAAAGGAAAAAAAACTTGTTTCAATAAAACCGTCCAAAACAGCTAACTTTTGAACGTTCTCAAAATTCGACGAAACTTGACCCAATCGTTGGTCTAGACCCTAGAACATCTGTGGTAAATTTTCTAAGCGTAATAATAACCACAAGTTAGTATAAAAAGGGAAACAAACTTGTTTTAATAAAACCGTGCAAAACAGCTAAATTTTGAGCATTCTCAGAATTCGACTAAACTTGATCCAAACGTAGGTCTAGAGACCCAAGATTTTGTGTGTTAAATTTCCTGAGTGTAATAATAACTACAAGTTAATATAAAAGGGAAACAAACTTGTTTTAATAAAACCGTGTAAAACAGCTAACTTATGAACGTTCTCAGAATTCGACGAAACTTTTCTTTTTGGGGGTAAGTGTAATTTTCATTTAAAAAAAAAAAAGAGAAGTATAGTACAACAGTGTCCCTCATTAGATCTTGACCCAATCGCAGGTCTAGACCCAAGCATTTGTGTTGTAAATTTGCTAATCGTAATAATAACTACAAGTTAATATAAAAGGGAAACACACTTGTTTTAATAAAACCGTGTAAAACAGCTAACTTATGAACGTTCTCAGAATTTGACGAAACATGACCCAATCGTAGGTCTAGACCCAAGCATTTGTGTTGTCAATTTGCTAACCGTAATAATAACAACAGGTTAGTATAAAAGGAAAACAAACTTGTTTTAATAAACCCGTGCAAACCAGCTAAATTTTGAACGGTCTCAGAATTCGACGAAACTTGACCCAAACGTTGGTCTAGACCAAAACATCTATGTTGTAATTTGCCAAGTGTAATAATGACTACAAGTTAGTATAAAAGGAAACAAACTTGTTTTAATAAAACCGTGCAAAACAGCTAAATTTTGAGCATTCTCAGAATTCGACGAAACTTGACCCAAACGTTGGTCTAGATCCAAGAATTTGTGTGTTAAATTTCTAAGCGTAATAATAATTACAAGTTAGTATGAAAGGAAACAAAATTGCTTTAGTAAAACCGTGCAGAACAACTAAATTTTGAACGTTCTCAAAATTTTACGAAACTTGACCCCAACATAGATCTAGACCCAAGCATTTGTGTTATACATTTGCTAAGCGTAATAATAACTACAAGTTAGTATAAAAGGGAAACAAACTTGCTTTAATAAAACCGTGCAAAACAGCTAAATTTTGAACATTCTCAGAATTCAACAAAACCTGTCCCAAACGTTGGTCTAGACCCAAGCATTTGTGTGGTATATTTGCTAAGCATAATAATAACTACAAGTTAGTATAAAAGGGAAACAAACTTGTTTTAATAAAACCGTGCAAAACAGTTAACTTTTGAACGTACACTGAATTCAATGAAACTTGACCCAATCGTTGGTCTAGACCCAAGCATTTGTGTTGCAAATTTGCTAAACGTAATAATAACTACAAGTTAATATAAAAGGGAAACAAACTTGCTTTAATAAAACCGTGCAAAACAGCTAAATTTTGAACCTTCTCAGAATTCGACGAAACTTAACCCAAACATTGGTCTAGACCCAAGCATTTGTCTTGTAAATTTGCTAAGCGTAATAATAACTACAAGTTAGTACAAAAGGGAAACAAACTTGTTTTAATAAAACCGTGCAAAACAGCTAACTTTTGAACATTCTCAGGATTCGACAAAACTTGATCCAATCGTAGGTCTAGACCCAAGAATATGTGTGATAAATTTTCTAAGCGTAATAATAGCTACAAGTTAGTATAAAAGAGAAACAAACTTGCTTTAATAAAGCCGTGCAAAACAACTAAATTTTGAACGTTTTCAGAATTCGACGAAACCTGTCTCAAACGTTGGTCTAGACCCAAGCATTTGTGTGGTAAATTTTTTTTTTTTTGGGTAAGTGTAATTTTCATTAAAGAAAAGAAAATATAGTACAACAGAGTCCGTCTTTAGGCGCTTCCCTCGACAGGCCAAGGGATACGCCACAGTCTATACAAGGCACATGTGCTAATAGATCTAGGAAGCTTAATACTGAATATACGTTGTCGAACATCTTCTACTATTAAGTTGCCCACTACGCTCGGGGGTCTCTCCTCGTGCTCAAAACGTCTCAGGTTTCTCTCCCTCCAAATATCGTATACACATGATCCAAGCAGGCATCGGTAGGATATATTGATGATGTGCTTCCCACGCCATTTTCTTGCTCCCCATTCAACATCACTGACCCAATCCCTATTAGGCCACTGGAATCGTACAATGCGCCGAATACTAATGAGGCATCTCCTACTAAATCTGCAGTGGAAAAATAGGTGGTTATGTGACTCCACCATGTCTTCATTGCACAGCACGCAGCACCCAAGATGGGAGAGCCATGGTTTATCCGTCGTTGCGAGCTTCTCCAGGATAGCTAGCCAAAGGATAAACAAATGTCGCGGGATCTTTAAAGAACCCGAAAGTAGTGAAATCCAACCTACTTTCGGTCCTGCTGATATCATAGCCCGATAGAACTCCTGGGTAGTGGGTTTCCCACTCGAACCTTTCCATATAATACGATCTGTACCCCCATGGATCCGAGGCAGCACGTGTGTAATCTCCACACATTCCATGTCTGTGATCAATGGCCAGTGTCAATGGCCCTCAGAGATAACCGAGCTTAACATGGTAGACTCATGCAATCTCAGACTGTTTGGTCCCCGCAGAAATCTGTCAAGGAGGGGCCCAAGGCGATGCCAGGGATCCTTCCATAAGAAAAAATCACTTCCATCACCAATACGATATTCCACCACTGAGCGTAACCAGCCTCTCAACCTCAACATTTTTCTCCATCCCCATGGTCCACGATTCTCCGGGATAGTCCATATCGAATCATCTCGTAGTCTGCCATGCCGCAGCCACTCGACCCTGATAGAAGTCCTATCACATCGGATGACTTCACATAGCTTTTTGCACATCAATGCTCGATTAAGAGTTCCCATATCCTTAAGGCCAAGTCCTCCCTCCTCCTTCGGTTTGCAAATCTCTCCTTCCATGCAACTTTAGGGTATCCACTATTTCCGGTACCTCTGCATAAGAAAGCTCGCAATCGCTTCTCAATATCTTTAATGACCCCTTTTGGCAAAATAAACGCCGAAGCCCAATAAACACCCATAGACGGAAGAACAGACTTAATGATTTGTACCCTACCGGCATATGACAGTGCCAATCCCTCCAAACCATTGATACGTGTATCGATCTTACTCAGTAATGGTTGGCAGTCGGCGATAGATAATCGAGAAGAGATAATTGGTAGACCCGAATACCTCATCGGTAAGTGGCCTTCCTGAAACCCCAACACCGCAAGTAGCTCCTCTCGTATATTCTGGGCTGATCGTTGTGTGATAAATTTCCTAAGCGTAATAATAACTACAAGTTAGTGTAAAAGGCCAACAAACTTGTTTTAATAATACCGTGCAAAACAGCTAATATTTGAACATTCTTAGAATTCAACGAAACTTGACCCAATCCCAGGTCTAGACCCAAGCATTTTTATTGGAAAATTGCCAAGCGTAATAATAACTACAACTTAGTATAAAAAGGAAAAAAAACTTGTTTCAATAAAACCGTCCAAAACAGCTAACTTTTGAACGTTCTCAAAATTCGACGAAACTTGACCCAATCGTTGGTCTAGACCCTAGAACATCTGTGGTAAATTTTCTAAGCGTAATAATAACCACAAGTTAGTATAAAAAGGGAAACAAACTTGTTTTAATAAAACCGTGCAAAACAGCTAAATTTTGAGCATTCTCAGAATTCGACTAAACTTGATCCAAACGTAGGTCTAGAGACCCAAGATTTTGTGTGTTAAATTTCCTGAGTGTAATAATAACTACAAGTTAATATAAAAGGAAAACAAACTTGTTTTAATAAAACCGTGTAAAACAGCTAACTTATGAACGTTCTCAGAATTCGACGAAACTTTTCTTTTTGGGGGTAAGTGTAATTTTCATTTAAAAAAAAAAAAGAGAAGTATAGTACAACAGTGTCCCTCATTAGATCTTGACCCAATCGCAGGTCTAGACCCAAGCATTTGTGTTGTAAATTTGCTAATCGTAATAATAACTACAAGTTAATATAAAAGGGAAACACACTTGTTTTAATAAAACCGTGTAAAACAGCTAACTTATGAACGTTCTCAGAATTTGACGAAACATGACCCAATCGTAGGTCTAGACCCAAGCATTTGTGTTGTCAATTTGCTAACCGTAATAATAACAACAGGTTAGTATAAAAGGAAAACAAACTTGTTTTAATAAACCCGTGCAAACCAGCTAAATTTTGAACGGTCTCAGAATTCGACGAAACTTGACCCAAACGTTGGTCTAGACCAAAACATCTATGTTGTAATTTGCCAAGTGTAATAATGACTACAAGTTAGTATAAAAGGAAACAAACTTGTTTTAATAAAACCGTGCAAAACAGCTAAATTTTGAGCATTCTCAGAATTCGACGAAACTTGACCCAAACGTTGGTCTAGATCCAAGAATTTGTGTGTTAAATTTCTAAGCGTAATAATAATTACAAGTTAGTATGAAAGGAAACAAAATTGCTTTAGTAAAACCGTGCAGAACAACTAAATTTTGAACGTTCTCAAAATTTTACGAAACTTGACCCCAACATAGATCTAGACCCAAGCATTTGTGTTATACATTTGCTAAGCGTAATAATAACTACAAGTTAGTATAAAAGGGAAACAAACTTGCTTTAATAAAACCGTGCAAAACAGCTAAATTTTGAACATTCTCAGAATTCAACAAAACCTGTCCCAAACGTTGGTCTAGACCCAAGCATTTGTGTGGTATATTTGCTAAGCATAATAATAACTACAAGTTAGTATAAAAGGGAAACAAACTTGTTTTAATAAAACCGTGCAAAACAGTTAACTTTTGAACGTACACTGAATTCAATGAAACTTGACCCAATCGTTGGTCTAGACCCAAGCATTTGTGTTGCAAATTTGCTAAACGTAATAATAACTACAAGTTAATATAAAAGGGAAACAAACTTGCTTTAATAAAACCGTGCAAAACAGCTAAATTTTGAACCTTCTCAGAATTCGACGAAACATAACCCAAACATTGGTCTAGACCCAAGCATTTGTCTTGTAAATTTGCTAAGCGTAATAATAACTACAAGTTAGTACAAAAGGGAAACAAACTTGTTTTAATAAAACCGTGCAAAACAGCTAACTTTTGAACATTCTCAGGATTCGACAAAACTTGATCCAATCGTAGGTCTAGACCCAAGAATATGTGTGATAAATTTTCTAAGCATAATAATAGCTACAAGTTAGTATAAAAGAGAAACAAACTTGCTTTAATAAAGCCGTGCAAAACAACTAAATTTTGAACGTTTTTAGAATTCGACGAAACCTGTCTCAAACGTTGGTCTAGACCCAAGCATTTGTGTGGTAAATTTTTTTTTTTTTTTGGGTAAGTGTAATTTTCATTAAAGAAAAGAAAATATAGTACAACAGAGTCCGTCTTTAGGCGCTTCCCTCGACAGGCCAAGGGATACGCCACAGTCTATACAAGGCACATGTGCTAATAGATCTAGGAAGCTTAATACTGAATATACGTTGTCGAACATCTTCTACTATTAAGTTGCCCACTACGCTCGGGGGTCTCTCCTCGTGCTCAAAACGTCTCAGGTTTCTCTCCCTCCAAATATCGTATACACATGATCCAAGCAGGCATCGGTAGGATATATTGATGATGTGCTTCCCACGCCATTTTTTTGCTCCCCATTCAACATCACTGACCTAATCCCTATTAGGCCACTGGAATCGTACAATGCGCCGAATACTAATGAGGCATCTCCTACTAAATCTGCAGTGGAAAAATAGGTGGTTATGTGACTCCACCATGTCTTCATTGCACAGCACGCAGCACCCAAGATGGGAGAGCCATGGTTTATCCGTCGTTGCGAGCTTCTCCAGGATAGCTAGCCAAAGGATAAACAAATGTTGTGGGATCTTTAAAGAACACGAAAGTAGTGAAATCCAACCTACTTTCGGTCCTGCTGATATCATAGCCCGATAGAACTCCTAGGTAGTGGGTTTCCCACTCGAACCTTTCCATATAATACGATCTGTACCCCCATGGATCCGAGGCAGCACGTGTGTAATCTCCACGCATTCCATGTCTGTGATCAATGGCTAGTGCCAATGGCCCTCACAGATAACCGAGCTTAACATGGTAGACTCATGCAATCCCAGACTGTTTGGTCCCCGCGGAAATCTGTCAAGGAGGGGCCCAAGGTGATGCCAGGGATCCTTCCATAAGAAAAAATCACTTCCATCACCAATACGATATTCCACCACTGAGCGTAACCAGCCTCTCAACCTCAACATTTTTCTCCATCCCCATGCTCCACGATTCTCCGGGATAGACCATATCGAATCATCTCGTAGTCTGCCATGCCGCAGCCACTCGACCCAGATAGAAGTCCTATCACATCGGATGACTTCACATAGCTTTTTGCACATCAATGCTCGATTAAGAGTTCCCATATCCTTAAGGCCAAGTCCTCCCTCCTCCTTCGGTTTGCAAATCTCTTTCCATGCAACTTTAGGGTATCCACTATTTTCGGTACCTCTCCATAAGAAAGCTCGCAATCGCTTCTCAATATCTTTAATGACCCCTTTTGGCAAAATAAATGCCGAAGCCCAATAAACACCCATAGCCACAAGAACAGACTTAATGATTTGTACCCTGCCGGCATATGACAGTGCCAATCCCTCCCAACCATTGATACGTGTATCGATCTTACTCAGTAATGGTTGGCAGTCGGCGATAGATAATCGAGAAGAGATCAATGGTAGACCCAAATACCTCATCGGTAAGTGGCCTTCCTGAAACCCCAACACTGCAAGTAGCTCCTCTCGTACATTCTGGGCTGATCGTTGTGTGGTAAATTTCCTAAGCGTAATAATACTACAAGTTAGTGTAAAAGGGAAACAAACTTGTTTTAATAATACCGTGCAAAACAGCTAATATTTGAACGTTATCAGAATTCAAAGAAACTTGACCCAATCCCAGGTCTAGACCCAAGCATTTTTATTGGAAAATTTCCAAGCGTAATAATAACTACAAGTTAGTATAAAAAGGAAAAAAAACTTGTTTCAATAAAACCGTCCAAAACAGCTAACTTTTGAACGTTCTCAAAATTCGACGAAACTTGACCCAATCGTTGGTCTAGACCCTAGAATATTTGTGGTAAATTTTCTAAGCGTAATAATAACCACAAGTTAGTATAAAAGGGAAACAAACTTGTTTTAATAAAACCGTGCAAAACAGCTAAATTTTGAGCATTCTCAGAATTCGACTAAACTTGATCCAAAAGTAGGTCTAGACCCAAGAATTTGTGTGTTAAATTTCCTAAGTGTAATAATAACTACAAGTTAATATAAAAGGGAAACAAACTTGTTTTAATAATTTGGTCTAAGAATTTGGTCTAAAAATGGATAACAAAAATTCTCTCACTAAAAATTCTCTCTCTTCTCTCACACACACTAGCACACTACAATTCTCACACACTCATAACCCTTCCCCCATGGACGATGCCGGCGAGGTGGAAGATGATGGTGATACGTCGGCTGATGGGGACGACGGTGGACTGACCGGCCGGAGTGGGACCGGTCAAAGGAGGCGATTTTCCGGCATGGAAGACAAAGAGACGGGTACGGGTTTTTTGGCCGGAAAACATAGTTTTTCGGTGACTACAGGGTCGACTAGCGATGGGGGAGTGAATGGTGATGATTATATGGCGTTTGGAAGTGATTTGAGGCCTGAAATGGTGGAGGAGATGCAACAGCCATTTTTAGGGTTTCGAGAAGATGAAGGGACGCGCAACCAAAAATCACTGGAAACTCGCGATTTTTCGGCCGATGATGGCATCCACGTCTCTATGGAGAAGGTAGCAAGGATCCTGAACGAAAAAGGTGAGAACTTGACCTCTGAATCGCCTTCTTTAAACGCGCCGCCAAAACTAGGGTTTTCCTCCATTAATGGCGGACGCGAGATGGAACCGTTTAACCTCAACGAATTCTTGCGGTTGGCTCACGCTGTGATTGATCATGGAGACGAGAAGACTGTTGATGCCCTTAGAGATCTGAAAAATAAATGGACTTTGCGATTTAAAAGGATGCCGTCGTCCCGATCGACGGCGAAGTTGCAGGAAACCGCACCACCACGAGTGGGTGGTCTTCGCAAGGCTTGGAGGTGCCTAATACCATCGGAAACAAGCAGTAGACCATCGGAATCTGGAGGGATAAGGACTGAAGCAGATCTGCGAACAAGAGCGCCTGGTTTCTCCGCTGGTTGTGCTACGGTTTTGCGGCCGCCGGCGACTGACGAGGAAGACGACCGGCGAGTTCAAGTGACTGTTGGTATTTCGCATGACATGGCGAATGACATGGCAGATAATGATGTGGTGAATGACATGGCAGATACTGTGGCAGATGATGTGGCGCATGATAGAGATGATGATGTCATTGATGATGCAGACATGACCTATGATGCTGACATCACTGCTGAGGCAAGCATGACCTACACTGCTGACATCACTGCTGATGCAATGACAACATCAGCTGCTGATGTCATGGATGACATCATTCTGCACAAGAAGACAAAAAATCTGCATTCTAAACTTAATTCTTGCACTCCTATGGAATTGTACGTCGGAAACATACCGTTGCATGCATGTTCGGAAACGATTATCGATGATAAAATAGCTCATGCATTTCATAAATCAACGCGCAAGACCTTATCTTATGTGGCTCCAACGGTACAAAATGGAGAGGTTATAGTGCGCCCAACATTGGATATTATACGAAATGGATCTAAACGATGGAGGGCTACCGCGGTGGGGTATTTCCTAGAAAAAAGGCCGTATTTTCATCATTTAAAAGAGTTTGCAATGTCTGTATGGCCGGGCTTGAAGGAGGTCACTGGTACTAATAATGGATTTTTTTTCCTCCAATTCAAATCAGTAGCTGCTATGGAAGATGTAATTGAAGGAGGGCCGTGGCTATTCCAGGGGCAGCCTATTGTTCTACAAAAATGGAAACCAGGGATGGTATTAAGAAAACTACAGCATACACAGGTTCCTGTGTGGATAAAGCTTCGACACCTTCCAGTCGAGTTTTGGACAGAGGAAGGCCTTAGTACGGTGTCCAGTGGAGTGGGTAAACCACTTTACCCGGATGCAATTACGAGAGCATGCACGAGACTGGACTTCGCTCGTGTATGCGTAATGTTGGATGTGACCTCAAATTTACCGAAGCACATTATAATAATGACACCGGATGAGGACGGAGGAGAATCACCTTGTAAAGTAGATGTTGAGTACGAATGGCTACCCCAGAAGTGCAACAGTTGTATGACATTGGGACACTCTGTCAAAGAGTGTGTTCTCAACAAACCAAAACAAGCTAAACCACCGATTACTGTATATGTACCGAAAGTGGGAACGCCGCAAGAGCCCGAACGGAGTAAAAACAATCCTAACGAGGATGGTGATACTAATTCTATATCGACCCGGCCACCACAAGTGCCTGATCGGAACAAGAGCAGACCACCACCAGCTCCAGTAGTAGAAAAGCAAAGAGAGGGACGAGAGTACCCTAGGGATGCAACTGGGCCAAGTCGTGAGGAGAGGGGTAAGGCGCTTGTTTTATATAATACTTTTGATGCACTTCACCTATTGGATGATACAGATGAGTCGTCTTGGGGTCCTAAGCATAGTAGCCCCATGCCTAATGATCCATGTTGAATGCAGCAATATGGAATGTTCGTGGCCTGAACAAAAGAGATCATCAGCTAGCAGTCAAAGACATCGTTGCTGAGTTCTGGTTACAATTCCTCGGTCTCCTTGAAACTCGTGTTCGTATCAATAATGTATCTCATATTCAGGCTTTTTTACTACCTCAATGGAAATGGTTTGTGGATTATGGATCGTCTGGAAATCGGGTTTGGATAGCGTGGGATGAAAATTTTATTGATGTTGATGTGGTTGAATGTGGCACATAGTTTATTCACTGTCATGTTCATATACATGCACTTCATGAATCCATTGCTATTACTGTTATTTATGGGGCAAATGAGCTAGTAGAGAGGAGGGCATTATGGAGTTCCATGGAGACTATTGCTATACAGTGTACCGATATCCCGTGGCTTGTTGGAGGGGATTTCAATACAGTGCGCGACCTTAGTGAAATATGTGGTGTATCAGGAGATATTCGAATGGCCATGGAAGACTTGAACACTTGCATCCAGAATACAGGATTATTACCATTACCCATGCAGGGAGAATGGTACACATGGCACAATTGTAGTGCCGGGCCACGAAACCTCTGGAAAAGACTGGATCGCATGCTGATCAATGATAGATGGATGGCTCAGTTCCCGACATCATATTATTCTTCTCTCACAGCACGCACTTCAGACCACTCTCCAATGGTGTTATGCGGGGATAGACAACAACAACTTGGAGGTATGTTTCGATTCGATAATTACCTCGCCCTATCTCCAGAATTTACTCCCAGTGTACAGCAGGTCTGGCAACATAACATTATAGGGACACCTATGTATGCCGTAACAAGGAAACTCAAAACACTAAACCGGTTTAGAGAGCAAAGGAGGAAAAAGGGGGACTTATCACACAATGTCCAACTGGCAAAAGGGTTTCTTGAGATGGCGCAAGTACTTGTTACCTCAAACAGGCAGGATGAACTTTTCCTACAATTGGAACACTGCTGCCGGGTAGTACTAGCTAAAGCAGCTAAACTTGAACAGATTATGCTTCAACAGAGATAAAAAATGCAGTGGATGAAGGGGGGTGACCAGTGCTCACGGGTGTTCTTTCGTAAGATTGCTCAAAGGAGATCGGCGAGGAGAATCTTACAAATCAATGATGATAATGGAATCACTCACACAGATCCAGGAGCAGTAACTAATGAGTTTGTCATGTACTACCAAAATTTACTTGGTGGGGAACGACGAAGAGACATGATAGATCTTCGATTCCTGCGACCATGGGCTAGACATATATTGAGTGAAGATGATGTCAACTCCTTAGTCTTGCCATTTACACAGACGGATGTCAAGCAGGCGATTTTTGACATTGCGGAAGATAAGGCACCTGGGCCGGACGGGTATTCATCGGGCTTCTTCAAAGCTGCATGGCCTATAGTAGGGCAGGAGGTGTCTTCGGCAGTATTGGATTTCTTTAATACGAGCCGAATTCTGAAACAGATAAATACTACACTTTTGACGCTCATACCAAAGGTACATTCCCCTATGAATGTTGGTGATTTCCGTCCTATATCTTGCTGCAATGTACTGTACAAGATTATTGCCAAACTCCTTGTCCAACGATTGAGTGGGATACTAGACAAACTTATTAGTCCGTGCCAAGCGGCGTTTGTGCCCGGACGAAGCATAGGAGACAATATTATGTTGGCGCAGGAATTGTTTACGGGATATAACCAGACTCATCTACCACCCTGGTGTGCATTAAAAGTGGACATTCGGAAGGCATATGATACGGTGGAGTGGGACTTCCTGATAGCTGTGATGGAATTATTTGGGTTCCCCCATACATTTGTGAAATGGATTGAGGAGTGTGTCACAAAACCCCCATTTTCTGTTGGGCTTAATGGGAAACCTCACGGCTTCTTTACAGGGGCCAGAGGGCTTCGGCAGGGTGATCCTCTATCACCATACTTGTTCGTGCTTGTGATGGAAGTCCTACAGTTGGGTTTCCTGCAGTTGATTGACCAGGATGAATTATTCTCCTTTCATTGGAAGTGTGATGCAGCCAGGATTTTTCAGCTGGGATTTGCTGATGATTTGTTGCTATTTTGCCTTGCCGATATGAACTCTATTGGAGTATTTAAAACAGGATTGGATCGCTTTGCTGAATGGTCGGGGCTCATGCTGAATGTGCAGAAAAGCCACCTCATTATCTCACGTTCAGCACAAGGATTACGAGAAGAGATGCTGGAAGTACTCGGGTTTCAAGAGGGAGTCCTACCGATGAGGTATTTGGGGCTACCTCTTTTATCTTCTCGATTAACAGTTGCTGACTGTAACCCATTATTGTTGAAAATTGATAAACGCATTGCGGGTTGGGAGGGTATGGCTCTTTCTTATGCTGCTAGGGTGCAGATTATTAAATCTGTACTCTTGTCGCTGAGTTTATATTGGTCATCTGCGTTCATCCTGCCAAAGAAAGTTACTAACGAAATTGAGAAGAGACTGCGAACTTTCTTGTGGAAGGGGACAACAAACAGTGGTTATGCGAAGGTAGCATGGAAAGATTTATGCCGACCGAAAGATGAGGGAGGACTAGGATTCAAAGATATTGCTATCTTGAATCGCGCATTAATGACAAAGAAACTCTGTGATATCATCAGATGCGATAGGACCTCAATTTGGGTTGAATGGCTTTACCAGGGTCGATTACGAGACACCTCCATTTGGACGATTAGGGAGCATGGAGGCTCATGGGGTTGGCAGAAAATTCTACGTCTACGGGTTTTCCTCCGCCCTATGGTGGACTATCAGATCGGCGATGGGCGAACTTTTTACCTTTGGCAGGACCCGTGGCATTATCTCGGACCGCTCAATATCACATTCCCACGGGGACCGAGGCTACTCAGAATGGAGGAATCAGCCAGACTAAGCACGGTGATTAATGAAGGAGAGTGGCAGTGGCCCCCTATCACAGATTTTGAGTGTCTAGAGATCACACATGATTTACCCACAATCCATGGAGGGGAGGATCGTATTATTTGGAGATTTGATCAGGGAAAACCCACAACTCAGGCTCTATATAGACTTTTTGATCCCCCAGGACCGAAAGTAGGCTGGTCTTCACTACTTTCGGGATCACTGAAGATTCCACGTCATTTGTTCATCCTGTGGCTTGCTATTCTAGGCAAATTGGCTACGACGGACAAATCATGGTTAGCACACCTTGGCCCATGTATTCTATGTAATGAGGGAGCGACAGAGACACATGACCACTTATTCTTTCAGTGCAGATTTAGTCGACAGTGTCTCACAGCAATCCAGAGAGTGGTACGATATCCTTGGCCCAATAGAGATTGGATAACGGATATTGAATGGGCTTCCCAAAGATGGAGAGGTAAACACATTGTTAACATATCTTATCGAGCACTATTAGCATCATGTGTTTACCACATTTGGAGGGAGAGAAACTTGAGACGATTCGAGTACACCGAGAGGACACCTAGCACCATGGCTTTATTGATTGTTGAGGATATCAGGCAGCGGATCCTTAGTATCTCTCTACCTATATCAGTCGGTACACGAGCTTTATATAGATTGTGGCGTATCCCTTGGCCTGTCGAGGGAGAAAGCAGCTGATAACCACACTGTTGTACTGTACAACTAATTTACTTTACTTAATGAAACTTATATTTAACAAAAAAAATTTGTTTTAATAAAACCTTGTAAAACAGCTAACTTATGAACGTTCTCAGAATTCGACGAAACTTTTTTTTTTGGGGGTAAGTGTAATTTTCATTTAAAAAAAAAATGAGAAGTATAGTACAACAGTGTCCCTCATTAGATCTTGACCCAATCGCAGGTCTAGACCCAAGCATTTGTGTTGTAAATTTGATAATCGTAATAATAACTACAAGTTAGTATAAAAGGAAAACAAACTTGTTTTACTAAAATCGTGCAAAACAACTAACTTTTGAACGTTCTTAGAATTCGACGAAACATGACCCAATCGCAGGTCTAGACCCAAGCATTTGTGTTGTAAATTTGCTAATCGTAATAATACTACAAGTTAGTATAAAAGGGAAGCAAACTTGATTTAATAAAACCGTGCAAAACAGCTAAATTTTGAACGGTCTCAGAATTCGACGAAACTTGACCCAAACGTTGGTCTAGACCAAAGCATTTCTGTTGTAAATTTGCTAAGCGTAATAATAACTACAAGTTAGTATAAAAGGGAAACAAAATTATTTTAATAAAACCGCTCAAAACAGCTAAATTTTGAGCATTCTCAGAATTCGACGAAACTTGACCCAAACGTAGGTCTAGATCCAAGAATTTGTGTGTTAAATTTCTAAACATAATAATAATTACAAGTTAGTATAACAGGGAAACAAACTTACTTTAATAAAACCGTCCAGAACAGCTAAATTTTGAACGTTCTCAGAATTTTACGAAACTTGAACCAAACATAGGTCTAGCCCAAGCATTTGTGTTATACATTTGCTAAGCGTTATAATATCTACAAGTTAGTATAAAAGGAAAACAAACTTGCTTTAATAAAACCGTGCAAAACAGCTAAATTTTGAACGTTCTCAGAATTCGACAAAACCTATCCCAAACGTTGGTCTAGACCCAAGCATTTGTGTTTTAAATTTGCTAAGCGTAATAATAACTACAAGTTAGTATAAAAGGGAAACGAACTTGTTTTAATAAAACCGTGCAAAACAGCTAAATTTTGAGCATTCTCAGAATTCGATGAAAATTGATCCAATCGTAGGTCTAGACCCAAGAATTTGTGTGTTAAATTTCCTAAATATAATAATAACTACAAGTTAATATAAAAGGGAAACACACTTGTTTTAATAAAACCGTGTAAAACAGCTAACTTATGAACGTTCTCATAATTCGACGAAACTTGACCCAATCGCAGGTCTAGACCCAAGCATTTGTGTTGTCAATTTGCTAATCGTAATAATAACAACAGGTTAGTATAAAAGGAAAACAAACTTGTTTTAATAAACCCGTGCAAACCAGCTAAATTTTGAACGGTCTCAGAATTCGACGAAACTTGACCCAAACGTTGGTCTAGACCAAAACATCTATGTTGTAATTTGCAGAGTGTAATAATGACTACAAGTTAGTATAAAAGGGAAACAAACTTGTTTTAATAAAACCGTGCAAAACAGCTAAATTTTGAGCATTCTCAGAATTCGACGAAACTTGACCCAAACGTTGGTCTAGATCCAAGAATTTGTGTGTTAAATTTCTAAGCGTAATTATAATTACAAGTTAGTATAAAAGGGAAACAAAATTGCTTTAATAAAACCGTGCAGAACAGCTAAATTTTGAACGTTCTCAAAATTTTACTAAACTTGACCCCAACATAGATCTAGACCCAAGCATTTGTGTTATACATTTGCTAAGCGTGATAATAACTACAAGTTAGTATAAAAGGGAGACAAACTTGCTTTAATAAAATCTTGCAAAACAGATAAATTTTGAACGTTCTCAGAATTCAACAAAACCTGTCCCAAACGTTGGTCTAGACCCAAGCATTTGTGTGGTATATTTGCTAAGCATAATAATAACTACAAGTTAGTATAAAAGGGAAACAAACTTGTTTTAATAAAACCGTGCAAAACAGTTAACTTTTGAACGTACACTGAATTCAATGAAACTTGACTCAATCGTTGGTCTAGACCCAAGCATTTGTGTTGCAAATTTGCGAAACGTAATAATAACTACAAGTTAGTATAAAAGAGAAACAAACATGCATTAATAAAACCGTGCAAAACAACTAAATTTTGAACCTTCTCAGAATTCGACGAAACTTAACCCAAACATTGGTCTAGACCCAAGCATTTGTCTTGTAAATTTGCTATGCGTAATAGTAACTACAAGTTAGTACAAAAGGGAAACAAACTTGTTTTAATAAAACCGTGCAAAACAGCTATCTTTTGAACGTTCTCAGGATTCGACAAAACTTGATCCAATCGTAGGTCTAGACCCAAGAATATGTGTGGTAAATTTTCTAAGCGTAATAATACCTACAAGTTAGTATAAAAGAGAAACAAACTTGCTTTAATAAAGCCGTGCAAAACAACTAAATTTTGAACGTTCTCAGAATTCGACGAAACCTGTCTCAAACGTTGGTCTAGACCCAAGCATTTGTGTGGTAAATTTTTTTTTTTTTGGGTAAGTGTAATTTTCATTTAAGAAAAGAAAATATAGTACAACAGAGTCCCTCTTTAGGCGCTTCCCTCGACAGGCCAAGGGATACGCACAGTCTATACAAGGCACATGTGCTAATTGATCTAGGAAGCTTAATACTGAGTATACGTTGTCGAACATCTTCTACTATTAAGTTGCCCACTACGCTCGGGGGTCTCTCCTCGTGCTCAAAACGTCTCAGGTTTCTCTCCCTCCAAATATGGTATACACACGATCCAAGCAGGCATCGGTACGATATATTGATGATGTGCTTCCCACGCCATTTTCTTGCTCCCCATTCAACATCACTGACCCAATCCCTATTAGGCCACTGGAATCGTACAATGCGCCGAATACTAATGAGGCATCTCCTACTAAATCTGCAGTGGAAAAACAGGTGGTTATGCGACTCCACCATGTCTTCATTGCACAGCACGCAGCACCCAAGATGGGAGAGCCATGGTTTATCCGTCGTTGCGAGCTTCTCCAGGATAGCTAGCCAAAGGATAAATAAATGTCGCGGGATCTTTAAAGAACCCAAAAGTAGTGAAATCCAACCTACTTTCAGTCCTGCTGATATCATAGCCCGATAAAACTCCTGGGTAGTGGGTTTCCGACTCGAACCTTTCCATATAATACGATCTGTACCCCCATGGATCTGAGGCAGCACATGTGTAATCTCCACGCATTCCATGTCTGTGATCAATGGCCAGTGCCAATGGCCCTCACAGATAATTGAGCTTAACATGGTAGACTCATGCAATCCCAGACTGTTTGGTCCCCGCAGAAATCTGTCAAGGAGGGGCCCAAGGTGATGCCAAGGATCCTTCCATAAGAAAAAATCACTTCCATCACCAATACGATATTCCACCACTGAGCGTAACCAGCCTCTCAACCTCAACATTTTTCTCCATCCCCATGGTCCACGATTCTCCGGGATAGACCATATCGAATCATCTCGAAGTCTGCCATGCCGCAGCCACTCGACCCAGATAGAAGTCCTATCACATCGGATGACTTCACATAGCTTTTTGCACATCAATGATCGATTAAGAGTTCCCATATCCTTAAGGCCAAGTCCTCCCTCCTCCTTCGGTTTGCAAATCTCCTTCCACGTAACTTTAGGGTATCCACTATTTCCGGTACCTCTCCATAAGAAAGCTCGCAATCGCTTCTCAATATCTTTAATGACCCCTTTTGGCAAAATAAATGGCGAATCCCAATAAACACCCATAGCCACAAGAACAGACTTAATGATTTGTACCTTGCCGGCATATGACAGTGCCAATCCCTCCCGACCATTGATACGTGTATCGTTCTTACTTAGTAATGGTTGGCAGTCGGCGATAGATAATCGAGAAGAGATCAATGGTAGACCCAAATACCTCATCGGTAAGTGGCCTTCCTGAAACCCCAACACCGCAAGTAGCTCCTCTCGTACATTCTGGGCTGATCGTTGTGTGGTAAATTTCCTAAGCGTAATAATAACTACAAGTTAGTGTAAAAGGGAAACAAACTTGTTTTTAATAATACCGTGCAAAACAGCTAATATTTGAACGTTCTCAGAATTCAACGAAACTTGACCCAATCCCAGGTCTAGACCCAAGCATTTTTATTGGAAAATTGCCAAGCGTAATAATAACTACAAGTTAGTATAAAAAGGAAAAAAAAACTTGTTTCAATAAAACCGTCCAAAACAGCTAACTTTTGAACGTTCTCAAAATTCGACGAAACTTGACCCAATCGTTGGTCTAGACCCTAGAATATCTGTGGTAAATTTTCTAAGCGTAATAATAACCACAAGTTAGTAGAAAAGGGAAACAAACTTGTTTTAATAAAAACCTTGCAAAACAGCTAAATTTTGAGCATTCTCAGAATTCGACTAAACTTGATCCAAACGTAGGTCTAGACCCAAGAATTTGTGTGTTAAATTTCCTAAGTGTAATAATAACTAAGAGTTAATATAAAAGGGAAACAAACTTGTTTTAATAAAACCGTGTAAAACAGCTAACTTATGAACGTTCTCAGAATTCGACGAAACTTTTTTTTTTGGGGGTAAGTGTAATTTTCATTTAAAAAAAAATGAGAAGTATAGTACAACAGTGTCCCTCATTAGATCTTGACCCAATCGCAGGTCTAGACCCATGCATTTGTGTTGTAAATTTGCTAATCGTAATAATAACTATAAGTTAGTATAAAAGGAAAACAAACTTGTTTTAATAAAACCGTGCAAAACAACTAACTTTTGAACGTTCTTAGAATTCGACGAAACATGACCCAATCGCAGGTCTAGACCCAACCATTTGTGTTGTAAATTTGCTAATCGTAATAATACTACAAGTTAGTATAAAAGGGAAGCAAATTTGATTTAATAAAACCGTGCAAAACAGCTAAATTTTGAACGGTCTCAGAATTCGATGAAACTTGACCCAAACGTTGCTCTAGACCAAAGCATTTGTGTTGTAAATTTGCTAAGCGTAATAATAACTACAAGTTAGTATAAAAGGGAAACAAAATTATTTTAATAAAACCGCTCAAAACAGCTAAATTTTGAGCATTCTCAGAATTCGACGAAACTTGACCCAAACGTTGGTCTAGATCCAAGAATTTGTGTGTTAAATTTCTAAGCATAATAATAATTACAAGTTAGTTTAACAGGGAAACAAACTTACTTTAGTAAAACCGTCCAGAACAGCTAAATTTTGAACGTTCTCAGAATTTTACGAAACTTGAACCAAACATAGGTCTAGCCCAGGAATTTGTGTTATACATTTGCTAAGCATTATAATATCTACAAGTTAGTATAAAAGGAAAACAAACTTGCTTTAATAAAACCGTGCAAAACAACTAAATTTTGAACGTTCTCAGAATTCGACAAAACCTGTCCCAAACGTTGGTCTAGCCCAAACATTTGTGTTTTAAATTTGCTAAGCGTAATAATAACTACAAGTTAGTATAAAAGGGAAACGAATTTGTTTTAATAAAACCGTGCAAAACAACTAAATTTTGGGCATTCTCAGAATTCGATGAAAATTGATCCAATCGTAGGTCTAGACCCAAGAATTTGTGTGTTAAATTTCCTAAATGGCATAATAACTACAAGTTAATATAAAAGGGAAACACACTTGTTTTAATAAAACCGTGTAAAACAGCTAACTTATGAACGTTCTCAGAATTCGACGAAACTTGACCCAATCGCAGGTCTAGACCCAAGCATTTGTGTGGTCAATTTGCTAGTCGTAATAATAACAACAGGTTAGTATAAAAGGAAAACAAACTTGTTTTAATAAACCCGTGCAAACCAGCTAAATTTTGAATGGTCTCAGAATTCGACGAAACTTGACCCAAACGTAGGTCTAGATCCAAGAATTTGTGTGTTAAATTTCTAAGCGTAATAATAATTACAAGTTAGTATAAAAGGGAAACAAAATTGCTTTAATAAAACCGTGCAGAACAGCTAAATTTTGAACGTTCTCAAAATTTTACGAAACTTGACCCCAACATAGATCTAGACCCAAGCATTTGTGTTATACATTTGCTAAGCGTAATAATAACTACAAGTTAGTATAAAAGGGAAACAAACTTGTTTTAATAAAACCGTGCAAAACAGTTAACTTTTGAACGTTCTCAGAATTCAACAAAACCTGTCCCAAACGTTGGTCTAGACCCAAGCATTTGTGTGGTATATTTGCTAAGCATAATAATAACTACAAGTTAATATAAAAGGGAAACAAACTTGTTTTAATAAAACCGTGCAAAACAATTAACTTTTGAACGTACACTGAATTCAATGAAACTTGACCCAATCGTAGGTCTAGACCCAAGAATTTGTGTGTTAAATTTCCTAAATGTAATAATAACTACAAGTTAATATAAAAGGGAAACACACTTGTTTTAATAAAACCGTGTAAAACAGCTAACTTATGAACGTTCTCAGAATTCGACGAAACTTGACCCAACCGCAGGTCTAGACCCAAGCATTTGTGTTGTCAATTTGCTAATCGTAATAATAACAACAGGTTAGTATAAAAGGAAAACAAACTTGTTTTAATAAAACCGTGCAAAACAATTAACTTTTGAACGTACACTGAATTCAATGAAACTTGACCCAATCGTTGGTCTAGACCCAAAGCATTTGTGTTGCAAATTTGCTAAACGTAATAATAACTACAAGTTAGTATAAAAGGGAAACAAACTTGTTTTAATAAAACCGTGCAAAATAGCTAAATTTTGAACCTTCTCAGAATTCGACTAAACTTAACCCAAACATTGGTCTAGACCCAAGCATTTGTCTTGTAAATTTGCTAAGCGTAATAATAGCTACAAGTTAGTACAAAAGGGAAACAAACTTGTTCTAATAAAACCGTGCAAAACAGCTAACTTTTGAACGTTCTCAGGATTCGACAAAACTTGATCCAATCGTAGGTCTAGACCCAAGAATATGTGTGGTAAATTTTCTAAGCGTAATAATATCTACAAGTTAGTATAAAAGAGAAACAAACTTGCTTTAATAAAGCCGTGCAAAACAACTAAATTTTGAACGTTCTCAGAATTCGACGAAACCTGTCTCAAACGTTGGTCTAGACCCAAGCATTTGGGTGGCAAATTTTTTTTTTTTTGGGTAAGTGTAATTTTCATTAAAGAAAAGAAAATATAGTACAACAGAGTCCCTCTTTAGGCGCTTCCCTCGACAGGCCAAGGGATACACCACAGTCTATACAAGGCACATGTGCTAATAGATCTAGGAAGCTTAATACTGAATATACGTTGTCGAACATCTTCTAATATTAAGTTGCCCACTACGCTCGGGGGTTTCTCCTCGTGCTCAAAACGTCTTAGGTTTCTCTCCCTCCAAATATGGTATACACATGATCCAAGCAGGCATCGGTAGGATATATTGATGATGTGCTTCCCACGCCATTTTCTTGCTCCCCATTCAACATCACTGACCCAATCCCTATTAGGCCACTGGAATCGTACAATGCGCCGAATACTAATGAGGCATCTCCTACAAAATCTGCAGTGGAAAAATTGGTGGTTATGTGACTCCACCATGTCTTCATTGCACAGCACGCAGCACCCAAGATGGGAGAGCCATGGTTTATCCGTCGTTGCGAGCTTCTCCAGGATAGCTAGCCAAAGGATAAACCAATGCCGCGGGATCTTTAAAGAACCCGAAAGTAGTGAAATCCAACCTACTTTCGGTCCTGCTGATTTCATAGCCCGATAGAACTCCTGGGTAGTGGGTTTCCCATTCGAACCTTTCCATATAATACGATCTGTACCCCAATGGATCCGAGGCAGCACGTGTGTAATCTCCACGCATTCCATGTCTGTGATCAATGGCTAGTGCCAATGGCCCTCACAGATAATCGAGCTTAACATGGTAGACTCATGCAATCCCAGACTGTTTGGTCCCCGCGGAAATCTGTCAAGGAGGGGCCCAAGGTGATGCCAGGGATCCTTCCATAAGAAAATATCACTTCCATCACCAATACGATATTCCACCACTGAGCGTAACCAGCCTCTCAACCTCAACATTTTTCTCCATCCCCATGCTCCACGATTCTCCGGGATAGACCATATCGAATCATCTCGTAGTCTGCCATGCCGCAGCCACTCTCCATAAGAAAGCTCGCAATCGCTTCTCAATATCTTTAATGACCCCTTTTGGCAAAATAAATGCCGAAGCCCAATAAACACCCATAGCCACAAGAACAGACTTAATGATTTGTACCCTGCCGGCATATGACAGTGCCAATCCCTCCCAACCATTGATACGTGTATCGTTCTTACTCAGTAATGGTTGGCAGTCGGCGATAGATAATCGAGAAGAGATCAATGGTAGACCCAAATACCTCATCGGTAAGTGGCCTTCCTGAAACCCCAACACCGCAAGTAGCTCCCCTCGTACATTCTGGGCTGATCGTTGTGTGGTAAATTTTCTAAGCGTAATAATAACTACAAGTTAGTGTAAAAGGGAAACAAACTTGTTTTAATAATACCGTGCAAAACAGCTAATATTTGAACGTTCTCAGAATTCAACGAAACTTGACCCAATCCCAGGTCTAGACCCAAGCATTTTTATTGGAAAATTGCCAAGCGTAATAATAACTACAAGTTAGTATAAAAAGGAAAAAAAAACTTGTTTCAATAAAACCGTCCAAAACAGCTAACTTTTGAACGTTCTCAAAATTCGACGAAACTTGACCCAATCGGTGGTCTAGACCCTTGAATATCTGTGGTAAATTTTCTAAGCGTAATAATAACCACAATTTAGTATAAAAGGGAAACAAACTTGTTTTAATAAAACCGTGCAAAACAGCTAAATTTTGAGCATTCTCAGAATTAGACTAAACTTGATCCAAACGTAGGTCTAGACCCAAGAATTTGTGTGTTAAATTTCCTAAGTGTAATAATAACTACAAGTTAATATAAAAGGGAAACAAACTTGTTTTAATAAAACCGTGTAAAACAGCTAACTTATGAACGTTCTCAGAATTCGACGAAACTTTTCTTTTTGGGGGTAAGTGTAATTTTCATTTAAAAAAAAAATGAGAAGTATAGTACAACAGTGTCCCTCATTAGATCTTGACCCAATCGCAGGTCTAGACCCAAGCATTTGTGTTGTAAATTTGCTAATCGTAATAATAACTACAAGTTAGTATAAAAGGAAAACAAACTTGTTTTAATAAAACCGTGCAAAACAACTAACTTTTGAACGTTCTTAGAATTCGACGAAACTTGACCCAATCGCAGGTCTAGACCAAAGCATTTGTGTTGTAAATTTGCTAATCGTAATAATACTACAAGTTAGTATAAAAGGGAAGCCAACTTGATTTAATAAAACCGTGTAAAACAGCTAAATTTTGAACGGTCTCAGAATTCAACGAAACTTGACCCAAACGTTGGTTTAGACCAAAGCATTTGCGTTGTAAATTTGCTAAGCGTAATAATAACTACAAGTTAGTATAAAAGGGAAACAAAATTATTTTAATAAAATCGCTCAAAACAGCTAAATTTTGAGCATTCTCAGAATTCGACGAAACTTGACCCAAACGTAGGTCTAGATCCAAGAATTTGTGTGTTAATTTCTAAGCATAATAATAATTACAAGTTAGTATAACAACGAAACAAACTTACTTTAATAAAACCGTACAGAACAGCTAAATTTTGAACGTTCTCAGAATTTTACGAAACTTGAACCAAACATAGGTCTAGCCCAAGCATTTGTGATATGGTATTGACCATGGGTGGCCCGATCTTTACGGCGTAGGCTAGAAATTGATAAAGTGGTTCGTGACCTGAGGAATGTAAATAGTCAACCACGTTATATGAACGTGACCTACTACTTAGAACATTCAACCAACCACGAGTACGAGTAAACCAATCCACACAACGACACACTTGGGTCGAGCACGAATTGGAGGCTATGTGAATTTGAATCACACATCTAATAGACTAGATTGACAAAGCAAAGGTTTCACAAAAGCTAAAACAAGTGTATAACTCTCCAAAGTAAGAGAACACTCAATATTTTATAAACTAGATCAATTCTTGAATATTTCGATTGTCTCCCGCATGCATGGCTGGTATGTGCCTTTTATAGGTCTAAAACACTTCCAAATTAACCTTTCATATCCCCAAGTGACTCCTTGGTGGACGTACATTCAATACTTGGTCAAAAATAACTAAAAACTATGCGTTCTTGGTCATAACCGAGTAAAACCCATGCATGACCATGTGAATCCGAGAATTGGTGTATAAATGCACTTTTAATGTAGTTGAAAGGTCTCTTTTGACCACATGGCTGCACTTGGACGAGTTGGGCTCCTATTGTGGGCTTCCTTGGGCTTGAATTAATGAAATTAAGCTCACATGTTGGGCCTCCGATTGTGACTTGATCCAATTAGCAAGGACTAAGTTGGATTGGGCTTGAATTACTTCTTGCATTCTCTTCAACCTTTCTCTTGCCATTGGCCCACTTCCAATGGTTAAATCTTGGTCCATTGGATCTTGAATTTCTTTTGCTTGTTGGACGCCCTTGATATTCCTATCAATTTGTGTTATACATTTGCTAAGCGTTATAATATCTACAAGTTAGTATAAAAGGAAAACAAACTTGATTTAATAAAACCGTGCAAAACAGCTATATTTTGAACGTTCTCAGAATTCGAGAAAACCTGTCCCAAATGTTAGTCTAGACCCAAGCATTTGTGTTTTAAATTTGCTAAGCGTAATAATAACTACAAGTTAGTATAAAAGGGAAACGAACTTGTTTTAATAAAACCGTGCAAAACAGCTAAATTTTGAGCATTCTCAGAATTCGATGAAAATTGATCCAATCGTAGGTCTAGACCCAAGAATTTGTGTGTTAAATTTCCTAAATGTAATAATAACTACAAGTTAATATAAAAGGGAAACACACTTGTTTTAATAAAACCGTGTAAAACAGCTAACTTATGAACGTTCTCAGAATTCGACGAAACTTGACCCAATCGCAGGTCTAGACCCAAGCATTTGTGTAGTCAATTTGCTAATCGTAATAATAACAACAGGTTAGTATAAAAGGAAAACAAACTTGTTTTAATAAACCCGTGCAAACCAGCTAAATTTTGAACGGTCTTAGAATTCGACGAAACTTGACCCAAACGTTGGTCTAGACCAAAACATCTATGTTGTAATTTGCCAAGTGCAATAATGACTACAAGTTAGTATAAAAGGGAAACAAACTTGTTTTAATAAAACCGTGCAAAACAGCTAAATTTTGAGCATTCACAGAATTCGACGAAACTTGACCCAAACGTAGGTCTAGATCCAAGAATTTGTGTGTTAAATTTCTAAGCGTAATAATAATTACAAGTTAGTATAAAAGTGAAACAAAATTGCTTTAATAAAACCGTGCAGAACAGCTAAATTTTGAACGTGCTCAAAATTTTACGAAACTTGACCCCAACATAGATCTAGACCCAAGCATTTGTGTTATACATTTGCTAAGCGTAATAATAACTACAAGTTAGTATAAAAGGGAAACAAACTTGCTTTAATAAAACCGTGCAAAACAGATAAATTTTGAACGTTCTCAGAATTCAACAAAACCTGTCCCAAACGTTGGTCTAGACCCAAGCATTTGTGTGGTATATTTGCTAAGCATAATAATAACTACAAGTTAGTATAAAAGGGAAACAAACTTGTTTTAATAAAACCGTGCAAAACAGTTAACTTTTGAACGTACACTGAATTCAATGAAACTTGACCCAATCGTTGGTCTAGACCCAAGCATTTGTGTTGCAAATTTGCGAAACGTAATAATAACTACAAGTTAGTATAAAAGGGAAACAAACTTGCTTTAATAAAACCGTGCAAAACAGCTAAATTTTGAACCTTCTCAGAATTCGACGAAACTTAACCCAATCATTGGTCTAGACCCAAGCATTTGTCTTGTAAATTTGCTAAGCGTAATAATAACTACAAGTTAGTACAAAAGGGAAACAAACTTGTTTTAATAAAACCGTGCAAAACAGCTAACTTTTGAACGTTCTCAGGATTCGACAAAACTTGATCCAATCGTAGGTCTAGACCCAAGAATATGTGTGGTAAATTTTCTAAGCGTAATAATACCTACAAGTTAGTATAAAAGAGAAACAAACTTGCATTAATAAAGCCGTGCAAAACAACTAAATTTTGAACGTTCTCAGGATTCGACGAAACCTGTCTCAAACGTTGGTCTAGACCCAAGCATTTGTGTGGTAAATTTTTTTTTTTTTGGGTAAGTGTAATTTTCATTAAAGAAAAGAAAATATAGTACAACAGAGTCCCTCTTTAGGCGCTTCCCTCGACAGGCCAAGGGATACGCCACAGTCTATACAAGGCACATGTGCTAATAGATCTAGGAAGCTTAATACTGAATATACGTTGTCGAACATCTTCTACTATTAAGTTGCCCACTACGCTCGGGGGTCTCTCCTCGTGCTCAAAACGTCTCAGGTTTCTCTCCCTCCAAATATGGTATACACATGATCCAAGCAAGCATCGGTAGGATATATTGATGATGTGCTTCCCACGCCATTTTCTTGCTCCCCATTCCACATCACTGACCCAATCCCTATTAGGCCACTGGAATCGTACAATGCGCCGAATATTAATGAGGCATCTCCTACTAAATCTGCAGTGGAAAAACAGGTGGTTATGTGACTCCACCATTTCTTCATTGCACAGCACGCAGCACCCAAGATGGGAGAGCCATGGTTTATCCGTCGTTGCGAGCTTCTCCAGGATAGCTAGGCAAAGGAAAAACAAATGTCGCGGGATCTTTAAAGAACCCGAAAGTAGTGAAATCCAACCTACTTTCGGTCCTGCTGATATCATAGCTCGATAGAACTCCTAGGTAGTGGGTTTCCCACTCGAACCTTTCCATATAATACGATCTGTACCCCCATGGATCCGAGGCAGCACGTGTGTAATCTCCACGCATTCCATGTCTGTGATCAATGGCCAGTGCCAATGGCCCTCACAGATAATCGAGCTTAACATGGTAGACTCATGCAATCCCAGACTGTTTGGTCCCCACGGAAATCTGTCAAGGAGGGGTCCAAGGTGATGCCAGGGATCCTTCCATAAGAAAAAATAACTTCCATCACCAATACGATATTCTACCACTGAGCGTAACCAGCCTCTCAACCTCAACATTTTTCTCCATCCCCATGGTCCACGATTCTCCGGGATAGACCATATCGAATCATCTCGTAGTCTGCCATGCCGCAGCCACTCGAACAAGATAGAAGTCCTATCACATCGGATGACTTCACATAGCTTTTTGCACATCAATGCTCGATTAAGAGTTCCCATATCCTTAAGGCCAAGTCCTCCCTCCTCCTTCGGTTTGCAAATCTCCTTCCACGCAACTTTAGGGTATCCACTATTTCCGGTACCTCTCCATAAGAAAGCTCGCAATCGCTTCTCAATATCTTTAATGACCCCTTTTGGCAAAATAAATGCCGAAGCCCAATAAACACCCATAGCCACAAGAACAGACTTAATGATTTGTACCCTGCCGGCATATGACAGTGCCAATCCCTCCCAACCATTGATACGTGTATCGTTCTTACTCAGTAATGGTTGGCAGTCGGCGATAGATAATCGAAAAGAGATCAATGGTAGACCCAAATACCTCATCGGTAAGTGGCCTTCCTGAAACCCCAACACCGCAAGTAGCTCCCCTCGTACATTCTGGGCTGATCGTTGTGTGGTAAATTTTCTAAGCGTAAAAATAACTACAAGTTAGTGTAAAAGGGAAACAAACTTGTTTTAATAATACCGTGCAAAACAGCTAATATTTGAACGTTCTCAGAATTCAACGAAACTTGACCCAATCCCAGGTCTAGACCCAAGCATTTTTATTGGAAAATTGCCAAGCGTAATAATAACTACAAGTTAGTATAAAAAGGAAAAAAAACTTGTTTCAATAAAACCGTCCAAAACAGCTAACTTTTGAACATTCTCAAAATTCGACGAAACTTGACCCAATCGTTGGTCTAGACCCTAGAATATCTGTAGTAAATTTTCTAAGCGTAATAATAACCACAAGTTAGTATAAAAGGGAAACAAACTTGTTTTAATAAAACCGTGCAAAACAGCTAAATTTTGAGCATTCTCAGAATTAGACTAAACTTGATCCAAACGTAGGTCTAGACCCAAGAATTTGTGTGTTAAATTTCCTAAGTGTAATAATAACTACAAGTTAATATAAAAGGGAAACAAACTTGTTTTAATAAAACCGTGTAAAACAGCTAACTTATGAACGTTCTCAGAATTCGACGAAACTTTTTTTTTTGGGGGTAAGTGTAATTTTCATTTAAAAAAAAAATGAGAAGTATAGTACAACAGTGTCCCTCATTAGATCTTGACCCAATCGCAGGTCTAGACCCAAGCATTTGTGTTGTAAATTTGCTAATCGTAATAATAACTACAAGTTAGTATAAAAGGAAAACAAACTTGTTTTAATAAAACCGTGCAAAACAACTAACTTTTGAACGTTCTTAGAATTCGACGAAACTTGACCCAATCGCAAGTCTAGACCAAAGCATTTGTGTTATAAATTTGCTAATCGTAATAATACTACAAGTTAGTATAAAAGGGAAGCCAACTTGATTTAATAAAACCGTGTAAAACAGCTAAATTTTGAACGGTCTCAGAATTCAATGAAACTTGACCCAAACGTTGGTTTAGACCAAAGCATTTGTGTTGTAAATTTGCTAAGCGTAATAATAACTACAAGTTAGTATAAAAGGGAAACAAAATTATTTTAATAAAATCGCTCAAAACAGCTAAATTTTGAGCATTCTCAGAATTCGACGAAACTTGACCCAAACGTAGGTCTAGATTCAAGAATTTGTGTGTTAATTTCTAAGCATAATAATAATTACAAGTTAGTATAACAACGAAACAAACTTACTTTAATAAAACCGTCCAGAACAGCTAAATTTTGAACGTTCTCAGAATTTTACGAAACTTGAACCAAACATAGGTCTAGCCCAAGCATTTGTGATATGGTATTGACCATGGGTGGCCCGATCTTTACGGCGTAGGCTAGAAATTGATAAAGTGGTTCGTGACCTGAGGAATGTAAATAGTCAACCACGTTATATGAACGTGACCTACTACTTAGAACATTCAACCAACCACGAGTACGAGTAAACCAATCCACACAATGACACACTTGGGTCGAGCACGAATTGGAGGCTATGTGAATTTGAATCACACATCTAATAGACTAGATTGACAAAGCAAAGGTTTCACAAAAGCTAAAACAAGTGTATAACTCTCCAAAGTAAGAGAACACTCAATATTTTATAAACTAGATCAATTCTTGAATATTTCGATTGTCTCCCGCATGCATGGCTGGTATGTGCCTTTTATAGGTCTAAAACACTTCCAAATTAACCTTTCATATCCCCAAGTGACTCCTTGGTGGACGTACATTCAATACTTGGTCAAAAATAACTAAAAACTATGCGTTCTTGGTCATAACCGAGTAAAACCCATGCATGACCATGTGAATCCGAGAATTGGTGTATAAATGCACTTTTAATGTAGTTGAAAGGTCTCTTTTGACCACATGGCTGCACTTGGACGAGTTGGGCTCCTATTGTGGGCTTCCTTGGGCTTGAATTAATGAAATTAAGCTCACATGTTGGGCCTCCGATTGTGACTTGATCCAATTAGCAAGGACTAAGTTGGATTGGGCTTGAATTACTTCTTGCATTCTCTTCAACCTTTCTCTTGCCATTGGCCCACTTCCAATGGTTAAATCTTGGTCCATTGGATCTTGAATTTCTTTTGCTTGTTGGACGCCCTTGATATTCCTATCAATTTGTGTTATACATTTGCTAAGCGTTATAATATCTACAAGTTAGTATAAAAGGAAAACAAACTTGCTTTAATAAAACCGTGCAAAACAGCTATATTTTGAACGTTCTCAGAATTCGAGAAAACCTGTCCCAAATGTTAGTCTAGACCCAAGCATTTGTGTTTTAAATTTGCTAAGCGTAATAATAACTACAAGTTAGTATAAAAGGGAAACGAACTTGTTTTAATAAAACCGTGCAAAACAGCTAAATTTTGAGCATTCTCAGAATTCGATGAAAATTGATCCAATCGTAGGTCTAGACCCAAGAATTTGTGTGTTAAATTTCCTAAATGTAATAATAACTACAAGTTAATATAAAAGGGAAACACACTTGTTTTAATAAAACCGTGTAAAACAGCTAACTTATGAACGTTCTCAGAATTCGACGAAACTTGACCCAATCGCAGGTCTAGACCCAAGCATTTGTGTAGTAAATTTGCTAATCATAATAATAACAACAGGTTAGTATAAAAGGAAAACAAACTTGTTTTAATAAACCCGTGCAAACCAGCTAAATTTTGAACGGTCTTAGAATTCGACGAAACTTGACCCAAACGTTGGTCTAGACCAAAACATCTATGTTGTAATTTGCCTAGTGCAATAATGACTACAAGTTAGTATAAAAGGGAAACAAACTTGTTTTAATAAAACCGTGCAAAACAGCTAAATTTTGAGCATTCACAGAATTCGACGAAACTTGACCCAAACGTAGGTCTAGATCCAAGAATTTGTGTGTTAAATTTCTAAGCGTAATAATAATTACAAGTTAGTATAAAAGTGAAACAAAATTGCTTTAATAAAACCGTGCAGAACAGCTAAATTTTGAACGTGCTCAAAATTTTACGAAACTTGACCCCAACATAGATCTAGACCCAAGCATTTGTGTTATACATTTGCTAAGCGTAATAATAACTACAAGTTAATATAAAAGGGAAACAAACTTGCTTTAATAAAACCGTGCAAAACAGATAAATTTTGAACGTTCTCAGAATTCAACAAAACCTGTCCCAAACGTTGGTCTAGACCCAAGCATTTGTGTGGTATATTTGCTAAGCATAATAATAACTACAAGTTAGTATAAAAGGGAAACAAACTTGTTTTAATAAAACCGTGCAAAACAATTAACTTTTGAACGTACACTGAATTCAATGAAACTTGACCCAACCGTTGGTCTAAACCCAAGCATTTGTGTTGCAAGTTTGCTAAACGTAATAATAACTACAAGTTAGTATAAAAGTGAAACAAACTTGCTTTAATAAAACCGTGCAAAACAACTAAATTTTGAACCTTCTCAGAATTCGATGAAACTTAACCCAAACATTGGTCTAGACCCAAGCATTTGTCTTGTAAATTTGCTATGCGTAATAATAACTACAAGTTAGTACAAAAGGGAAACAAACTTGTTTTAATAAAACCGTGCAAAACAGCTAACTTTTGAACGTTCTCAGGATTCGACAAAACTTGATCCAATCGTTGGTCTAGATCCAAGAATATGTGTGGTAAGTTTTCTAAGCGTAATAATACCTACAAGTTAGTATAAAAGAGAAACAAACTTGCTTTAATAAAGCCGTGCAAAACAACTAAATTTTGAACGTTCTCAGAATTCGACGAAACCTGTCTGTCTCAAACGTTGGTCTAGACCCAAGCATTGTGTGGTAAATTTTTTTTTTTTTTTTGGGTAAGTGTAATTTTCATTTAAGAAAAGAAAATATAGTACAACAGAGTCCCTCTTTAGGCGCTTCCCTCGACAGGCCAAGGGATACGCCACAGTCTATACAAGGCACATGTGCTAATTGATCTAGGAAGTTTAATACTGAGTATACGTTGTCGAACATCTTCTACTATTAAGTTGCCCACTACGCTCGGGGGTCTCTCCTCGTGCTCAAAACGTCTCAGGTTTCTCTCCCTCCAAATATGGTATACACACGATCCAAGCAGGCATCGGTAGGATATATTGATGATGTGCTTCCCACGCCATTTTCTTGCTCCCCATTCAACATCACTAACCCAATCCCTATTAGGCCACTGGAATCGTACAATGCGCCGAATACTAATGAGGCATCTCCTACTAAATCTGCAGTGGAAAAACAGGTGGTTATGTGACTCCACCATGTCTTCATTGCACAACACGCAGCACCCTAGATGGGAGAGCCATGGTTTATCCGTCGTTGCGAGCTTCTCCAGGATAGCTAGCCAAAGGATAAATAAATGTCGCGGGATCTTTAAAGAACCCAAAAGTAGTGAAATCCAACCTACTTTTGGTCCTGCTGATATCATAGCCCGATAAAACTCCTGGGTAGTGGGTTTCCGACTCGAACCTTTCCATATAATACGATCTGTACCCCCATGGATCTGAGGCAGCACATGTGTAATCTCCACGCATTCCATGTCTGTGATCAATGGCCAGTGCCAATGGCCCTCACAGATAACCGAGCTTAACATGGTAGACTCATGCAATCCCAGACTGTTTGGTCCCCGCAGAAATCTGTCAAGGAGGGGTCCAAGGTGATGCCAGGGATCCTTCCATAAGAAAAAATCACTTCCATCACCAATACGATATTCCACCACTGACCGTAACCAGCCTCTCAACCTCAACATTTTTCTCCATCCCCATGGTCCACGATTCTCTGGGATAGACCATATCGAATCATCTCGCAGCCACTCGACCCAGATAGAAGTCCTATCACATCGGATGACTTCACATAGCTTTTTGCACATCAATGATCGATTAAGAGTTCCCATATCCTTAAGGCCAAGTCCTCCCTCCTCCTTCGGTTTGCAAATCTCCTTCCACGCAACTTTAGGGTATCCACTATTTCCGGTACCTCTCCATAAGAAAGCTCGCAATCGCTTCTCAAAATCTTTAATGACCCCTTTTGGCAAAATAAATGCCGAAGCCCAATAAACACCCATAGCCACAAGAACAGACTTAATGATTTGTACCCTGCCGGCATATGACAGTGCCAATCCCTCCCAACCATTGATACGTGTATCGTTCTTACTCAGTAATGGTTGGCAGTCGGCGATAGATAATCGAGAAGAGATCAATGGTAGACCCAAATACCTCATCGGTAAGTGGCCTTCCTGAAACCCCAACACCGCAAGTAGCTCCCCTCGTACATTCTGGGCTGATCATTGTGTGGTAAATTTCCTAAGCGTAATAATAACTACAAGTTAGTGTAAAAGGGAAACAAACTTGTTTTAATAATACCGTGCAAAACAGCTAATATTTGAACGTTCTCAGAATTCAACGAAACTTGACCCAATCCCAGGTCTAGACCCAAGCATTTTTATTAGAAAATTGCCAAGCGTAATAATAACTACAAGTTAGTATAAAAAGGAAAAAAAAACTTGTTTCAATAAAACCGTCCAAAACAGCTAACTTTTGAACATTCTCAAAATTCGACGAAACTTGACCCAATCGTTGGTCTAGACCCTAGAATATCTGTGGTAAATTTGCTAAGCGTAATAATAGCCACAAGTTAGTATAAAAGGAAAACAAACTTGCTTTAATAAAACCGTGCAAAACAGCTAAATTTTGAGCATTCTCAGAATTCGATGAAAATTGATCCAATCGTAGGTCTAGACCCAAGAATTTGTGTATTAAATTTCCTAAATGTAATAATAACTACAAGTTAATATAAAAGGGAAACACACTTGTTTTAATAAAACCGTGTAAAACAGCTAACTTATGAACGTTCTCATAGTTCGACGAAACTTGACCCAATCGTAGGTCTAGACCCAAGCATTTGTGTTGTCAATTTGCTAATCGTAATAATAACAACAGGTTAGTATAAAAGGAAAACAAACTTGTTTTAATAAACCCGTGCAAACCAGCTAAATTTTGAACGGTCTCAGAATTCGATGAAACTTGACCAAAACGTTGGTCTAGACCAAAACATCTATGTTGTAATTTGCCCAGTGTAATACTGACTACAAGTTAGTATAAAAGGGAAACGAACCTGTTTTAATAAAACCGTGCAAAACAGCTAAATTTTGAGCATTCTCAGAATTCGACGAAACTTGACCCAAACGTTGGTCTAGATCCAAGAATTTGTGTGTTAAATTTCTAAGCGTAATTATAATTACAAGTTAGTATAAAAGGGAAACAAAATTGCTTTAATAAAACCGTGCAAAACAGCTAAATTTTGAACGTTCTCAAAATTTTACGAAACTTGACCCCAACATAGATCTAGACCCAAGCATTTGTGTTATACATTTGATAAGCGTAATAATAACTACAAGTTAGTATAAAAGGGAAACAAACTTGCTTTAATAAAATCGTGCAAAACAGATAAATTTTGAACGTTCTCAGAATTCAACAAAACCTGTCCCAAACGTTGGTCTAGACCCAAGCATTTGTGTGGTATATTTGCTAAGCATAATAATAACTACAAGTTAGTATAAAAGGGAAACAAACTTGTTTTAATAAAACCGTGCAAAACAGTTAACTTTTGAACGTACACTGAATTCAATGAAACTTGACCCAATCGTTGGTCTAGACCCAAGCATTTGTGTTGCAAATTTGCGAAACGTAATAATAACTACAAGTTAGTATAAAAGGGAAACAAACTTGCTTTAATAAAACCGTGCAAAACAGCTAAATTTTGAACCTTCTCAGAATTCGACGAAACTTAACCCAATCATTGGTCTAGACCCAAGCATTTGTCTTGTAAATTTGCTATGCGTAATAATAACTACAAGTTAGTACAAAAGGGAAACAAACTTGTTTTAATAAAACCGTGCAAAACAGCTAACTTTTGAACGTTCTCAGGATTCGACAAAACTTGATCCAATCGTTGGTCTAGATCCAAGAATATGTGTGGTAAATTTTCTAAGCGTAATAATACCTACAAGTTAGTATAAAAGAGAAACAAACTTGCTTTAATAAAGCCGTGCAAAACAACTAAATTTTGAACGTTCTCAGAATTCGACGAAACCTGTCTGTCTCAAACGTTGGTCTAGACCCAAGCATTGTGTGGTAAATTTTTTTTTTTTTTTTTGGGTAAGTGTAATTTTCATTTAAGAAAAGAAAATATAGTACAACAGAGTCCCTCTTTAGGCGCTTCCCTCGACAGGCCAAGGGATACGCCACAGTCTATACAAGGCACATGTGCTAATTGATCTAGGAAGCTTAATACTGAGTATACGTTGTCGAACATCTTCTACTATTAAGTTGCCCACTACGCTCGGGGGTCTCTCCTCGTGCTCAAAACGTCTCAGGTTTCTCTCCCTCCAAATATGGTATACACACGATCCAAGCAGGCATCGGTAGGATATATTGATGATGTGCTTCCCACGCCATTTTCTTGCTCCCCATTCAACATCACTGACCCAATCCCTATTAGGCCACTGGAATCGTACAATGCGCCGAATACTAATGAGGCATCTCCTACTAAATCTGCAGTGGAAAAACAGGTGATTATGTGACTCCACCATGTCTTCATTGCACAACACGCAGCACCCTTGATGGGAGAGCCATGGTTTATCCGTCGTTGCGAGCTTCTCTAGGATAGCTAGCCAAAGGATAAATAAATGTCGCGGGATCTTTAAAGAACCCAAAAGTAGTGAAATCCAACCTACTTTCGGTCCTGCTGATATCATAGCCCGATAAAACTCCTGGGTAGTGGGTTTCCGACTCGAACCTTTCCATATAATACGATCTGTACCCCCATGGATCTGAGGCAGCACATGTGTAATCTCCACGCATTCCATGTCTGTGATCAATGGCCAGTGCCAATGGCCGTCACAGATAACCGAGCTTAACATGGTAGACTCATGCAATCCCAGACTGTTTGGTCCCCGCAGAAATCTGTCAAGGAGGGGTCCAAGGTGATGCCAGGGATCCTTCCATAAGAAAAAATCACTTCCATCACCAATACGATATTCCACCACTGAGCGTAACCAGCCTCTCAACCTCAACATTTTTCTCCATCCCCATGGTCCACGATTCTCTGGGATAGACCATATCGAATCATCTCGCAGCCACTCGACCCAGATAGAAGTCCTATCACATCGGATGACTTCACATAGCTTTTTGCACATCAATGATCGATTAAGAGTTCCCATATCCTTAAGGCCAAGTCCTACCTCCTCCTTCGGTTTGCAAATCTCCTTCCACGCAACTTTAGGGTATCCACTATTTCCGGTACCTCTCCATAAGAAAGCTCGCAATCGCTTCTCAATATCTTTAATGACCCCTTTTGGCAAAATAAATGCCGAAGCCCAATAAACACCCATAGCAACAAGAACAGACTTAATGATTTGTACCCTGCCGGCATATGACAGTGCCAATCCCTCCCAACCATTGATACGTGTATCGTTCTTACTCAGTAATGGTTGGCAGTCGGCGATAGATAATCGAGAAGAGATCAATGGTAGACCCAAATACCTCATCGGTAAGTGGCCTTCCTGAAACCCCAACACCGCAAGTAGCTCCCCTCGTACATTCTGGGCTGATCATTGTGTGGTAAATTTCCTAAGCGTAATAATAACTACAAGTTTGTGTAAAAGGGAAACAAACTTGTTTTAATAATACCGTGCAAAACAGCTAATATTTGAACGTTCTCAGAATTCAACGAAACTTGACCCAATCCCAGGTCTAGACCCAAGCATTTTTATTAGAAAATTGCCAAGCGTAATAATAACTACAAGTTAGTATAAAAAGGAAAAAAAAACTTGTTTCAATAAAACCGTCCAAAACAGCTAACTTTTGAACATTCTCAAAATTCGACGAAACTTGACCCAATCGTTGGTCTAGACCCTAGAATATCTGTGGTAAATTTGCTAAGCGTAATAATAACCACAAGTTAGTATAAAAGGAAAACAAACTTGCTTTAATAAAACCGTGCAAAACAGCTAAATTTTGAGCATTCTCAGAATTCGATGAAAATTGATCCAATCGTAGGTCTAGACCCAAGAATTTGTGTATTAAATTTCCTAAATGCAATAATAACTACAAGTTAATATAAAAGGGAAACACACATGTTTTAATAAAACCATGTAAAACAGCTAACTTATGAACGTTCTCATAGTTCGACGAAACTTGACCCAATCGCAGGTCTAGACCCAAGCATTTGTGTTGTCAATTTGCTAATCGTAATAATAACAACAGGTTAGTATAAAAGGAAAACAAACTTGTTTTAATAAACCCGTGCAAACCAGCTAAATTTTGAACGGTCTCAGAATTCGATGAAACTTGACCAAAACGTTGGTCTAGACCAAAACATCTATGTTGTAATTTGCCCAGTGTAATACTGACTACAAGTTAGTATAAAAGGGAAACGAACCTGTTTTAATAAAACCGTGCAAAACAGCTAAATTTTGAGCATTCTCAGAATTCGACGAAACTTGACCCAAACGTTGGTCTAGATCCAAGAATTTGTGTGTTAAATTTCTAAGCGTAATTATAATTACAAGTTAGTATAAAAGGGAAACAAAATTGCTTTAATAAAACCGTGCAAAACAGCTAAATTTTGAACGTTCTCAAAATTTTACGAAACTTGACCCCAACATAGATCTAGACCCAAGCATTTGTGTTATACATTTGATAAGCGTAATAATAACTACAAGTTAGTATAAAAGGGAAACAAACTTGCTTTAATAAAATCGTGCAAAACAGATAAATTTTGAACGTTCTCAGAATTCAACAAAACCTGTCCCAAACGTTGGTCTAGACCCAAGCATTTGTGTGGTATATTTGCTAAGCATAATAATAACTACAAGTTAGTATAAAAGGGAAACAAACTTGTTTTAATAAAACCGTGCAAAACAGTTAACTTTTGAACGTACACTGAATTCAATGAAACTTGACCCAATCGTTGGTCTAGACCCAAGCATTTGTGTTGCAAATTTGCGAAACGTAATAATAACTACAAGTTAGTATAAAAGGGAAACAAACTTGCTTTAATAAAACCGTGCAAAACAGCTAAATTTTGAACCTTCTCAGAATTCGACGAAACTTAACCCAATCATTGGTCTAGACCCAAGCATTTGTCTTGTAAATTTGCTATGCGTAATAATAACTACAAGTTAGTACAAAAGGGAAACAAACTTGTTTTAATAAAACCGTGCAAAACAGCTAACTTTTGAACGTTCTCAGGATTCGACAAAACTTGATCCATTCGTTGGTCTAGATCCAAGAATATGTGTGGTAAATTTTCTAAGCGTAATAATACCTACAAGTTAGTATAAAAGAGAAACAAACTTGCTTTAATAAAGCCGTGCAAAACAACTAAATTTTGAACGTTCTCAGAATTCGACGAAACCTGTCTGTCTCAAACGTTGGTCTAGACCCAAGCATTGTGTGGTAAATTTTTTTTTTTTTTTTGGGTAAGTGTAATTTTCATTTAAGAAAAGAAAATATAGTACAACAGAGTCCCTCTTTAGGCGCTTCCCTCGACAGGCCAAGGGATACGCCACAGTCTATACAAGGCACATGTGCTAATTGATCTAGGAAGCTTAATACTGAGTATACGTTGTCGAACATCTTCTACTATTAAGTTGCCCACTACGCTCGGGGGTCTCTCCTCGTGCTCAAAACGTCTCAGGTTTCTCTCCCTCCAAATATGGTATACACACGATCCAAGCAGGCATCGGTAGGATATATTGATGATGTGCTTCCCACGCCATTTTCTTGCTCCCCATTCAACATCACTGACCCAATCCCTATTAGGCCACTGGAATCGTACAATGCGCCGAATACTAATGAGGCATCTCCTACTAAATCTGCAGTGGAAAAACAGGTGGTTATGTGACTCCACCATGTCTTCATTGCACAGCACGCAGCACCCTAGATGGGAGAGCCATGGTTTATCCGTCGTTGCGAGCTTCTCCAGGATAGCTAGCCAAAGGATAAATAAATGTCGCGGGATCTTTAAAGAACCCAAAAGTAGTGAAATCCAACCTACTTTCGGTCCTGCTGATATCATAGCCCGATAAAACTCCTGCGTAGTGGGTTTCCGACTCGAACCTTTCCATATAATACGATCTGTACCCCCATGGATCTGAGGCAGCACATGTGTAATCTCCACGCATTCCATGTCTGTGATCAATGGCCAGTGCCAATGGCCCTCACAGATAACTGAGCTAAACATGGTAGACTCATGCAATCCCAGACTGTTTGGTCCCCGCAGAAATCTGTCAAGGAGGGGTCCAAGGTGATGCCAGGGATCCTTCCATAAGAAAAAATCACTTCCATCACCAATACGATATTCCACCACTGAGCGTAACCAGCCTCTCAACCTCAACATTTTTCTCCATCCCCATGGTCCACGATTCTCCGGGATAGACCATATCGAATCATCTCGAAGTCTGCCATGCCGCAGCCACTCGACCCAGATAGAAGTCCTATCACATCGGATGACTTCACATAGCTTTTTGCACATCAATGATCGATTAAGAGTTCCCATATCCTTAAGGCCAAGTCCTACCTCCTCCTTCGGTTTGCAAATCTCCTTCCACGCAACTTTAGGGTATCCACTATTTCCGGTACCTCTCCATAAGAAAGCTCGCAATCGCTTCTCAATATCTTTAATGACCCCTTTTGGCAAAATAAATGCCGAAGCCCAATAAACACCCATAGCCACAAGAACAGACTTAATGATTTGTACCCTGCCGGCATATGACAGTGCCAATCCCTCCCAACCATTGATACGTGTATCGTTCTTACTCAGTAATGGTTGGCAGTCGGCGATAGATAATCGAGAAGAGATCAATGGTAGACCCAAATACCTCATCGGTAAGTGGCCTTCCTGAAACCCCAACACCGCAAGTAGCTCCCCTCGTACATTCTGGGCTGATCATTGTGTGGTAAATTTCCTAAGCGTAATAATAACTACAAGTTTGTGTAAAAGGGAAACAAACTTGTTTTAATAATACCGTGCAAAACAGCTAATATTTGAACGTTCTCAGAATTCAACGAAACTTGACCCAATCCCAGGTCTAGACCCAAGCATTTTTATTAGAAAATTGCCAAGCGTAATAATAACTACAAGTTAGTATAAAAAGGAAAAAAAAACTTGTTTCAATAAAACCGTCCAAAACAGCTAACTTTTGAACATTCTCAAAATTCGACGAAACTTGACCCAATCGTTGGTCTAGACCCTAGAATATCTGTGGTAAATTTGCTAAGCGTAATAATAACCACAAGTTAGTATAAAAGGAAAACAAACTTGCTTTAATAAAACCGTGCAAAACAGCTAAATTTTGAGCATTCTCAGAATTCGATGAAAATTGATCCAATCGTAGGTCTAGACCCAAGAATTTGTGTATTAAATTTCCTAAATGCAATAATAACTACAAGTTAATATAAAAGGGAAACACACATGTTTTAATAAAACCATGTAAAACAGCTAACTTATGAACGTTCTCATAGTTCGACGAAACTTGACCCAATCGCAGGTCTAGACCCAAGCATTTGTGTTGTCAATTTGCTAATCGTAATAATAACAACAGGTTAGTATAAAAGGAAAACAAACTTGTTTTAATAAACCCGTGCAAACCAGCTAAATTTTGAACGGTCTCAGAATTCGATGAAACTTGACCAAAACGTTGGTCTAGACCAAAACATCTATGTTGTAATTTGCCCAGTGTAATACTGACTACAAGTTAGTATAAAAGGGAAACGAACCTGTTTTAATAAAACCGTGCAAAACAGCTAAATTTTGAGCATTCTCAGAATTCGACGAAACTTGACCCAAACGTTGGTCTAGATCCAAGAATTTGTGTGTTAAATTTCTAAGCGTAATTATAATTACAAGTTAGTATAAAAGGGAAACAAAATTGCTTTAATAAAACCGTGCAAAACAGCTAAATTTTGAACGTTCTCAAAATTTTACGAAACTTGACCCCAACATAGATCTAGACCCAAGCATTTGTGTTATACATTTGATAAGCGTAATAATAACTACAAGTTAGTATAAAAGGGAAACAAACTTGCTTTAATAAAATCGTGCAAAACAGATAAATTTTGAACGTTCTCAGAATTCAACAAAACCTGTCCCAAACGTTGGTCTAGACCCAAGCATTTGTGTGGTATATTTGCTAAGCATAATAATAACTACAAGTTAGTATAAAAGGGAAACAAACTTGTTTTAATAAAACCGTGCAAAACAGTTAACTTTTGAACGTACACTGAATTCAATGAAACTTGACCCAATCGTTGGTCTAGACCCAAGCATTTGTGTTGCAAATTTGCGAAACGTAATAATAACTACAAGTTAGTATAAAAGGGAAACAAACTTGCTTTAATAAAACCGTGCAAAACAGCTAAATTTTGAACCTTCTCAGAATTCGACGAAACTTAACCCAATCATTGGTCTAGACCCAAGCATTTGTCTTGTAAATTTGCTATGCGTAATAATAACTACAAGTTAGTACAAAAGGGAAACAAACTTGTTTTAATAAAACCGTGCAAAACAGCTAACTTTTGAACGTTCTCAGGATTCGACAAAACTTGATCCATTCGTTGGTCTAGATCCAAGAATATGTGTGGTAAATTTTCTAAGCGTAATAATACCTACAAGTTAGTATAAAAGAGAAACAAACTTGCTTTAATAAAGCCGTGCAAAACAACTAAATTTTGAACGTTCTCAGAATTCGACGAAACCTGTCTGTCTCAAACGTTGGTCTAGACCCAAGCATTGTGTGGTAAATTTTTTTTTTTTTTTTGGGTAAGTGTAATTTTCATTTAAGAAAAGAAAATATAGTACAACAGAGTCCCTCTTTAGGCGCTTCCCTCGACAGGCCAAGGGATACGCCACAGTCTATACAAGGCACATGTGCTAATTGATCTAGGAAGCTTAATACTGAGTATACGTTGTCGAACATCTTCTACTATTAAGTTGCCCACTACGCTCGGGGGTCTCTCCTCGTGCTCAAAACGTCTCAGGTTTCTCTCCCTCCAAATATGGTATACACACGATCCAAGCAGGCATCGGTAGGATATATTGATGATGTGCTTCCCACGCCATTTTCTTGCTCCCCATTCAACATCACTGACCCAATCCCTATTAGGCCACTGGAATCGTACAATGCGCCGAATACTAATGAGGCATCTCCTACTAAATCTGCAGTGGAAAAACAGGTGGTTATGTGACTCCACCATGTCTTCATTGCACAGCACGCAGCACCCTAGATGGGAGAGCCATGGTTTATCCGTCGTTGCGAGCTTCTCCAGGATAGCTAGCCAAAGGATAAATAAATGTCGCGGGATCTTTAAAGAACCCAAAAGTAGTGAAATCCAACCTACTTTCGGTCCTGCTGATATCATAGCCCGATAAAACTCCTGCGTAGTGGGTTTCCGACTCGAACCTTTCCATATAATACGATCTGTACCCCCATGGATCTGAGGCAGCACATGTGTAATCTCCACGCATTCCATGTCTGTGATCAATGGCCAGTGCCAATGGCCCTCACAGATAACTGAGCTAAACATGGTAGACTCATGCAATCCCAGACTGTTTGGTCCCCGCAGAAATCTGTCAAGGAGGGGTCCAAGGTGATGCCAGGGATCCTTCCATAAGAAAAAATCACTTCCATCACCAATACGATATTCCACCACTGAGCGTAACCAGCCTCTCAACCTCAACATTTTTCTCCATCCCCATGGTCCACGATTCTCCGGGATAGACCATATCGAATCATCTCGAAGTCTGCCATGCCGCAGCCACTCGACCCAGATAGAAGTCCTATCACATCGGATGACTTCACATAGCTTTTTGCACATCAATGATCGATTAAGAGTTCCCATATCCTTAAGGCCAAGTCCTACCTCCTCCTTCGGTTTGCAAATCTCCTTCCACGCAACTTTAGGGTATCCACTATTTCCGGTACCTCTCCATAAGAAAGCTCGCAATCGCTTCTCAATATCTTTAATGACCCCTTTTGGCAAAATAAATGCCGAAGCCCAATAAACACCCATAGCCACAAGAACAGACTTAATGATTTGTACCCTGCCGGCATATGACAGTGCCAATCCCTCCCAACCATTGATACGTGTATCGTTCTTACTCAGTAATGGTTGGCAGTCGGCGATAGATAATCGAGAAGAGATCAATGGTAGACCCAAATACCTCATCGGTAAGTGGCCTTCCTGAAACCCCAACACCGCAAGTAGCTCCCCTCGTACATTCTGGGCTGATCATTGTGTGGTAAATTTCCTAAGCGTAATAATAACTACAAGTTAGTGTAAAAGGGAAACAAACTTGTTTTAATAATACCGTGCAAAACAGCTAATATTTGAACGTTCTCAGAATTCAACGAAACTTGACCCAATCCCAGGTCTAGACCCAAGCATTTTTATTAGAAAATTGCCAAGCGTAATAATAACTACAAGTTAGTATAAAAAGGAAAAAAAAACTTGTTTCAATAAAACCGTCCAAAACAGCTAACTTTTGAACATTCTCAAAATTCGACGAAACTTGACCCAATCGTTGGTCTAGACCCTAGAATATCTGTGGTAAATTTGCTAAGCGTAATAATAACCACAAGTTAGTATAAAAGGAAAACAAACTTGCTTTAATAAAACCGTGCAAAACAGCTAAATTTTGAGCATTCTCAGAATTCGATGAAAATTGATCCAATCGTAGGTCTAGACCCAAGAATTTGTGTATTAAATTTCCTAAATGTAATAATAACTACAAGTTAATATAAAAGGGAAACACACTTGTTTTAATAAAACCGTGTAAAACAGCTAACTTATGAACGTTCTCATAGTTCGACGAAACTTGACCCAATCGCAGGTCTAGACCCAAGCATTTGTGTTGTCAATTTGCTAATCGTAATAATAACAACAGGTTAGTATAAAAGGAAAACAAACTTGTTTTAATAAACCCGTGCAAACCAGCTAAATTTTGAACGGTCTCAGAATTCGATGAAACTTGACCAAAACGTTGGTCTAGACCAAAACATCTATGTTGTAATTTTCCCAGTGTAATACTGACTACAAGTTAGTATAAAAGGGAAACAAACTTGTTTTAATAAAACCGTGCAAAACAGCTAAATTTTGAGCATTCTCAGAATTCGACGAAACTTGACCCAAACGTTGGTCTAGATCCAAGAATTTGTGTGTTAAATTTCTAAGCGTAATTATAATTAAAAGTTAGTATAAAAGGGAAACAAAATTGCTTTAATAAAACCGTGCAAAACAGCTAAATTTTGAACGTTCTCAAAATTTTACGAAACTTGACCCCAACATAGATCTAGACCCAAGCATTTGTGTTATACATTTGCTAAGCGTAATAATAACTACAAGTTAGTATAAAAGGGAAACAAACTTGCTTTAATAAAATCGTGCAAAACAGATAAATTTTGAACGGTCTCAGAATTCAACAAAACCTGTCCCAAACGTTGGTCTAGACCCAAGCATTTGTGTGGTATATTTGCTAAGCATAATAATAACTACAAGTTAGTATAAAAGGGAAACAAACTTGTTTTAATAAAACCGTGCAAAACAGTTAACTTTTGAACGTACACTGAATTCAATGAAACTTGACCCAACCGTTGGTCTAAACCCAAGCATTTGTGTTGCAAATTTGCTAAACGTAATAATAACTACAAGTTAGTATAAAAGTGAAACAAACTTGCTTTAATAAAACCATGCAAAACAACTAAATTTTGAACCTTCTCAGAATTCGACAAAACTTAACCCAAACATTGGTCTAGACCCAAGCATTTGTCTTGTAAATTTGCTATGCGTAATAATAACTACAAGTTAGTACAAAAGGGAAACAAACTTGTTTTAATAAAACCGTGCAAAACAGCTAACTTTTGAACGTTCTCAGGATTCGACAAAACTTGATCCAATCGTTGGTCTAGATCCAAGAATATGTGTGGTAAATTTTCTAAGCGTAATAATACCTACAAGTTAGTATAAAAGAGAAACAAACTTGCTTTAATAAAGCCGTGCAAAACAACTAAATTTTGAACGTTCTCAGAATTCGACGAAACCTGTCTCAAACGTTGGTCTAGACCCAAGCATTGTGTGGTAAATTTTTTTTTTTTTTTTGGGTAAGTATAATTTTCATTTAAGAAAAGAAAATATAGTACAACAGAGTCCCTCTTTAGGCGCTTCCCTCGACAGGCCAAGGCATACGCCACAGTCTATACAAGGCACATGTGCTAATTGATCTAGGAAGCTTAATACTGAGTATACGTTGTCGAACATCTTCTACTATTAAGTTGCCCACTACGCTCGGGGGTCTCTCCTCGTGCTCAAAACGTCTCAGGTTTCTCTCCCTCCAAATATGGTATACACACGATCCAAGCAGGCATCGGTAGGATATATTGATGATGTGCTTCCCACGCCATTTTCTTGCTCCCCATTCAACATCACTGACCCAATCCCTATTAGGCCACTGGAATCGTACAATGCGCCGAATACTAATGAGGCATCTCCTACTAAATCTGCAGTGGAAAAACAGGTGGTTATGTGACTCCACCATGTCTTCATTGCACAGCACGCAGCACCCTAGATGGGAGAGCCATGGTTTATCCGTCGTCGCGAGCTTCTCCAGGATAGCTAGCCAAAGGATAAATAAATGTCGCGGGATCTTTAAAGAACCCAAAAGTAGTGAAATCCAACCTACTTTCGGTCCTGCTGATATCATAGCCCGATAAAACTCCTGCGTAGTGGGTTTCCGACTCGAACCTTTCCATATAATACGATCTGTACCCCCATGGATCTGAGGCAGCACATGTGTAATCTCCACGCATTCCATGTCTGTGATCAATGGCCAGTGCCAATGGCCCTCACAGATAACTGAGCTAAACATGGTAGACTCATGCAATCCCAGACTGTTTGGTCCCCGCAGAAATCTGTCAAGGAGGGGTCCAAGGTGATGCCAGGGATCCTTCCATAAGAAAAAATCACTTCCATCACCAATACGATATTCCACCACTGAGCGTAACCAGCCTCTCAACCTCAACATTTTTCTCCATCCCCATGGTCCACGATTCTCCGGGATAGACCATATCGAATCATCTCGAAGTCTGCCATGCCGCAGCCACTCGACCCAGATAGAAGTCCTATCACATCGGATGACTTCACATAGCTTTTTGCACATCAATGATCGATTAAGAGTTCCCATATCCTTAAGGCCAAGTCCTACCTCCTCCTTCGGTTTGCAAATCTCCTTCCACGCAACTTTAGGGTATCCACTATTTCCGGTACCTCTCCATAAGAAAGCTCGCAATCGCTTCTCAATATCTTTAATGACCCCTTTTGGCAAAATAAATGCCGAAGCCCAATAAACACCCATAGCCACAAGAACAGACTTAATGATTTGTACCCTGCCGGCATATGACAGTGCCAATCCCTCCCAACCATTGATACGTGTATCGTTCTTACTCAGTAATGGTTGGCAGTCGGCGATAGATAATCGAGAAGAGATCAATGGTAGACCCAAATACCTCATCGGTAAGTGGCCTTCCTGAAACCCCAACACCGCAAGTAGCTCCCCTCGTACATTCTGGGCTGATCATTGTGTGGTAAATTTCCTAAGCGTAATAATAACTACAAGTTAGTGTAAAAGGGAAACAAACTTGTTTTAATAATACCGTGCAAAACAGCTAATATTTGAACGTTCTCAGAATTCAACGAAACTTGACCCAATCCCAGGTCTAGACCCAAGCATTTTTATTAGAAAATTGCCAAGCGTAATAATAACTACAAGTTAGTATAAAAAGGAAAAAAAAACTTGTTTCAATAAAACCGTCCAAAACAGCTAACTTTTGAACATTCTCAAAATTCGACGAAACTTGACCCAATCGTTGGTCTAGACCCTAGAATATCTGTGGTAAATTTGCTAAGCGTAATAATAACCACAAGTTAGTATAAAAGGAAAACAAACTTGCTTTAATAAAACCGTGCAAAACAGCTAAATTTTGAGCATTCTCAGAATTCGATGAAAATTGATCCAATCGTAGGTCTAGACCCAAGAATTTGTGTATTAAATTTCCTAAATGTAATAATAACTACAAGTTAATATAAAAGGGAAACACACTTGTTTTAATAAAACCGTGTAAAACAGCTAACTTATGAACGTTCTCATAGTTCGACGAAACTTGACCCAATCGCAGGTCTAGACCCAAGCATTTGTGTTGTCAATTTGCTAATCGTAATAATAACAACAGGTTAGTATAAAAGGAAAACAAACTTGTTTTAATAAACCCGTGCAAACCAGCTAAATTTTGAACGGTCTCAGAATTCGATGAAACTTGACCAAAACGTTGGTCTAGACCAAAACATCTATGTTGTAATTTTCCCAGTGTAATACTGACTACAAGTTAGTATAAAAGGGAAACAAACTTGTTTTAATAAAACCGTGCAAAACAGCTAAATTTTGAGCATTCTCAGAATTCGACGAAACTTGACCCAAACGTTGGTCTAGATCCAAGAATTTGTGTGTTAAATTTCTAAGCGTAATTATAATTAAAAGTTAGTATAAAAGGGAAACAAAATTGCTTTAATAAAACCGTGCAAAACAGCTAAATTTTGAACGTTCTCAAAATTTTACGAAACTTGACCCCAACATAGATCTAGACCCAAGCATTTGTGTTATACATTTGCTAAGCGTAATAATAACTACAAGTTAGTATAAAAGGGAAACAAACTTGCTTTAATAAAATCGTGCAAAACAGATAAATTTTGAACGGTCTCAGAATTCAACAAAACCTGTCCCAAACGTTGGTCTAGACCCAAGCATTTGTGTGGTATATTTGCTAAGCATAATAATAACTACAAGTTAGTATAAAAGGGAAACAAACTTGTTTTAATAAAACCGTGCAAAACAGTTAACTTTTGAACGTACACTGAATTCAATGAAACTTGACCCAACCGTTGGTCTAAACCCAAGCATTTGTGTTGCAAATTTGCTAAACGTAATAATAACTACAAGTTAGTATAAAAGTGAAACAAACTTGCTTTAATAAAACCATGCAAAACAACTAAATTTTGAACCTTCTCAGAATTCGACAAAACTTAACCCAAACATTGGTCTAGACCCAAGCATTTGTCTTGTAAATTTGCTATGCGTAATAATAACTACAAGTTAGTACAAAAGGGAAACAAACTTGTTTTAATAAAACCGTGCAAAACAGCTAACTTTTGAACGTTCTCAGGATTCGACAAAACTTGATCCAATCGTTGGTCTAGATCCAAGAATATGTGTGGTAAATTTTCTAAGCGTAATAATACCTACAAGTTAGTATAAAAGAGAAACAAACTTGCTTTAATAAAGCCGTGCAAAACAACTAAATTTTGAACGTTCTCAGAATTCGACGAAACCTGTCTCAAACGTTGGTCTAGACCCAAGCATTGTGTGGTAAATTTTTTTTTTTTTTTGGGTAAGTATAATTTTCATTTAAGAAAAGAAAATATAGTACAACAGAGTCCCTCTTTAGGCGCTTCCCTCGACAGGCCAAGGGATACGCCACAGTCTATACAAGGCACATGTGCTAATTGATCTAGGAAGCTTAATACTGAGTATACGTTGTCGAACATCTTCTACTATTAAGTTGCCCACTACGCTCGGGGGTCTCTCCTCGTGCTCAAAACGTCTCAGGTTTCTCTCCCTCCAAATATGGTATACACACGATCCAAGCAGGCATCGGTAGGATATATTGATGATGTGCTTCCCACGCCATTTTCTTGCTCCCCATTCAACATCACTGACCCAATCCCTATTAGGCCACTGGAATCGTACAATGCGCCGAATACTAATGAGGCATCTCCTACTAAATCTGCAGTGGAAAAACAGGTGGTTATGTGACTCCACCATGTCTTCATTGCACAGCACGCAGCACCCTAGATGGGAGAGCCATGGTTTATCCGTCGTCGCGAGCTTCTCCAGGATAGCTAGCCAAAGGATAAATAAATGTCGCGGGATCTTTAAAGAACCCAAAAGTAGTGAAATCCAACCTACTTTCGGTCCTGCTGATATCATAGCCCGATAAAACTCCTGCGTAGTGGGTTTCCGACTCGAACCTTTCCATATAATACGATCTGTACCCCCATGGATCTGAGGCAGCACATGTGTAATCTCCACGCATTCCATGTCTGTGATCAATGGCCAGTGCCAATGGCCCTCACAGATAACTGAGCTAAACATGGTAGACTCATGCAATCCCAGACTGTTTGGTCCCCGCAGAAATCTGTCAAGGAGGGGTCCAAGGTGATGCCAGGGATCCTTCCATAAGAAAAAATCACTTCCATCACCAATACGATATTCCACCACTGAGCGTAACCAGCCTCTCAACCTCAACATTTTTCTCCATCCCCATGGTCCACGATTCTCCGGGATAGACCATATCGAATCATCTCGAAGTCTGCCATGCCGCAGCCACTCGACCCAGATAGAAGTCCTATCACATCGGATGACTTCACATAGCTTTTTGCACATCAATGATCGATTAAGAGTTCCCATATCCTTAAGGCCAAGTCCTACCTCCTCCTTCGGTTTGCAAATCTCCTTCCACGCAACTTTAGGGTATCCACTATTTCCGGTACCTCTCCATAAGAAAGCTCGCAATCGCTTCTCAATATCTTTAATGACCCCTTTTGGCAAAATAAATGCCGAAGCCCAATAAACACCCATAGCCACAAGAACAGACTTAATGATTTGTACCCTGCCGGCATATGACAGTGCCAATCCCTCCCAACCATTGATACGTGTATCGTTCTTACTCAGTAATGGTTGGCAGTCGGCGATAGATAATCGAGAAGAGATCAATGGTAGACCCAAATACCTCATCGGTAAGTGGCCTTCCTGAAACCCCAACACCGCAAGTAGCTCCCCTCGTACATTCTGGGCTGATCATTGTGTGGTAAATTTCCTAAGCGTAATAATAACTACAAGTTAGTGTAAAAGGGAAACAAACTTGTTTTAATAATACCGTGCAAAACAGCTAATATTTGAACGTTCTCAGAATTCACGAAACTTGACCCAATCCCAGGTCTAGACCCAAGCATTTTTATTAGAAAATTGCCAAGCGTAATAATAACTACAAGTTAGTATAAAAAGGAAAAAAAAACTTGTTTCAATAAAACCGTCCAAAACAGCTAACTTTTGAACATTCTCAAAATTCGACGAAACTTGACCCAATCGTTGGTCTAGACCCTAGAATATCTGTGGTAAATTTGCTAAGCGTAATAATAACCACAAGTTAGTATAAAAGGAAAACAAACTTGCTTTAATAAAACCGTGCAAAACAGCTAAATTTTGAGCATTCTCAGAATTCGATGAAAATTGATCCAATCGTAGGTCTAGACCCAAGAATTTGTGTATTAAATTTCCTAAATGTAATAATAACTACAAGTTAATATAAAAGGGAAACACACTTGTTTTAATAAAACCGTGTAAAACAGCTAACTTATGAACGTTCTCATAGTTCGACGAAACTTGACCCAATCGCAGGTCTAGACCCAAGCATTTGTGTTGTCAATTTGCTAATCGTAATAATAACAACAGGTTAGTATAAAAGGAAAACAAACTTGTTTTAATAAACCCGTGCAAACCAGCTAAATTTTGAACGGTCTCAGAATTCGATGAAACTTGACCAAAACGTTGGTCTAGACCAAAACATCTATGTTGTAATTTTCCCAGTGTAATACTGACTACAAGTTAGTATAAAAGGGAAACAAACTTGTTTTAATAAAACCGTGCAAAACAGCTAAATTTTGTGCATTCTCAGAATTCGACGAAACTTGACCCAAACGTTGGTCTAGATCCAAGAATTTGTGTGTTAAATTTCTAAGCGTAATTATAATTAAAAGTTAGTATAAAAGGGAAACAAAATTGCTTTAATAAAACCGTGCAAAACAGCTAAATTTTGAACGTTCTCAAAATTTTACGAAACTTGACCCCAACATAGATCTAGACCCAAGCATTTGTGTTATACATTTGCTAAGCGTAATAATAACTACAAGTTAGTATAAAAGGGAAACAAACTTGCTTTAATAAAATCGTGCAAAACAGATAAATTTTGAACGTTCTCAGAATTCAACAAAACCTGTCCCAAACGTTGGTCTAGACCCAAGCATTTGTGTGGTATATTTGCTAAGCATAATAATAACTACAAGTTAGTATAAAAGGGAAACAAACTTGTTTTAATAAAACCGTGCAAAACAGTTAACTTTTGAACGTACACTGAATTCAATGAAACTTGACCCAACCGTTGGTCTAAACCCAAGCATTTGTGTTGCAAATTTGCTAAACGTAATAATAACTACAAGTTAGTATAAAAGTGAAACAAACTTGCTTTAATAAAACCATGCAAAACAACTAAATTTTGAACCTTCTCAGAATTCGACGAAACTTAACCCAAACATTGGTCTAGACCCAAGCATTTGTCTTGTAAATTTGCTATGCGTAATAATAACTACAAGTTAGTACAAAAGGGAAACAAACTTGTTTTAATAAAACCGTGCAAAACAGCTAACTTTTGAACGTTCTCAGGATTCGACAAAACTTGATCCAATCGTTGGTCTAGATCCAAGAATATGTGTGGTAAATTTTCTAAGCGTAATAATACCTACAAGTTAGTATAAAAGAGAAACAAACTTGCTTTAATAAAGCCGTGCAAAACAACTAAATTTTGAACGTTCTCAGAATTCGACGAAACCTGTCTCAAACGTTGGTCTAGACCCAAGCATTGTGTGGTAAATTTTTTTTTTTTTTTTGGGTAAGTATAATTTTCATTTAAGAAAAGAAAATATAGTACAACAGAGTCCCTCTTTAGGCGCTTCCCTCGACAGGCCAAGGGATACGCCACAGTCTATACAAGGCACATGTGCTAATTGATCTAGGAAGCTTAATACTGAGTATACGTTGTCGAACATCTTCTACTATTAAGTTGCCCACTACGCTCGGGGGTCTCTCCTCGTGCTCAAAACGTCTCAGGTTTCTCTCCCTCCAAATATGGTATACACACGATCCAAGCAGGCATCGGTAGGATATATTGATGATGTGCTTCCCACGCCATTTTCTTGCTCCCCATTCAACATCACTGACCCAATCCCTATTAGGCCACTGGAATCGTACAATGCGCCGAATACTAATGAGGCATCTCCTACTAAATCTGCAGTGGAAAAACAGGTGGTTATGTGACTCCACCATGTCTTCATTGCACAGCACGCAGCACCCTAGATGGGAGAGCCATGGTTTATCCGTCGTCGCGAGCTTCTCCAGGATAGCTAGCCAAAGGATAAATAAATGTCGCGGGATCTTTAAAGAACCCAAAAGTAGTGAAATCCAACCTACTTTCGGTCCTGCTGATATCATAGCCCGATAAAACTCCTGCGTAGTGGGTTTCCGACTCGAACCTTTCCATATAATACGATCTGTACCCCCATGGATCTGAGGCAGCACATGTGTAATCTCCACGCATTCCATGTCTGTGATCAATGGCCAGTGCCAATGGCCCTCACAGATAACTGAGCTAAACATGGTAGACTCATGCAATCCCAGACTGTTTGGTCCCCGCAGAAATCTGTCAAGGAGGGGTCCAAGGTGATGCCAGGGATCCTTCCATAAGAAAAAATCACTTCCATCACCAATACGATATTCCACCACTGAGCGTAACCAGCCTCTCAACCTCAACATTTTTCTCCATCCCCATGGTCCACGATTCTCCGGGATAGACCATATCGAATCATCTCGAAGTCTGCCATGCCGCAGCCACTCGACCCAGATAGAAGTCCTATCACATCGGATGACTTCACATAGCTTTTTGCACATCAATGATCGATTAAGAGTTCCCATATCCTTAAGGCCAAGTCCTACCTCCTCCTTCGGTTTGCAAATCTCCTTCCACGCAACTTTAGGGTATCCACTATTTCCGGTACCTCTCCATAAGAAAGCTCGCAATCGCTTCTCAATATCTTTAATGACCCCTTTTGGCAAAATAAATGCCGAAGCCCAATAAACACCCATAGCCACAAGAACAGACTTAATGATTTGTACCCTGCCGGCATATGACAGTGCCAATCCCTCCCAACCATTGATACGTGTATCGTTCTTACTCAGTAATGGTTGGCAGTCGGCGATAGATAATCGAGAAGAGATCAATGGTAGACCCAAATACCTCATCGGTAAGTGGCCTTCCTGAAACCCCAACACCGCAAGTAGCTCCCCTCGTACATTCTGGGCTGATCATTGTGTGGTAAATTTCCTAAGCGTAATAATAACTACAAGTTAGTGTAAAAGGGAAACAAACTTGTTTTAATAATACCGTGCAAAACAGCTAATATTTGAACGTTCTCAGAATTCACGAAACTTGACCCAATCCCAGGTCTAGACCCAAGCATTTTTATTAGAAAATTGCCAAGCGTAATAATAACTACAAGTTAGTATAAAAAGGAAAAAAAAACTTGTTTCAATAAAACCGTCCAAAACAGCTAACTTTTGAACATTCTCAAAATTCGACGAAACTTGACCCAATCGTTGGTCTAGACCCTAGAATATCTGTGGTAAATTTGCTAAGCGTAATAATAACCACAAGTTAGTATAAAAGGAAAACAAACTTGCTTTAATAAAACCGTGCAAAACAGCTAAATTTTGAGCATTCTCAGAATTCGATGAAAATTGATCCAATCGTAGGTCTAGACCCAAGAATTTGTGTATTAAATTTCCTAAATGTAATAATAACTACAAGTTAATATAAAAGGGAAACACACTTGTTTTAATAAAACCGTGTAAAACAGCTAACTTATGAACGTTCTCATAGTTCGACGAAACTTGACCCAATCGCAGGTCTAGACCCAAGCATTTGTGTTGTCAATTTGCTAATCGTAATAATAACAACAGGTTAGTATAAAAGGAAAACAAACTTGTTTTAATAAACCCGTGCAAACCAGCTAAATTTTGAACGGTCTCAGAATTCGATGAAACTTGACCAAAACGTTGGTCTAGACCAAAACATCTATGTTGTAATTTTCCCAGTGTAATACTGACTACAAGTTAGTATAAAAGGGAAACAAACTTGTTTTAATAAAACCGTGCAAAACAGCTAAATTTTGTGCATTCTCAGAATTCGACGAAACTTGACCCAAACGTTGGTCTAGATCCAAGAATTTGTGTGTTAAATTTCTAAGCGTAATTATAATTAAAAGTTAGTATAAAAGGGAAACAAAATTGCTTTAATAAAACCGTGCAAAACAGCTAAATTTTGAACGTTCTCAAAATTTTACGAAACTTGACCCCAACATAGATCTAGACCCAAGCATTTGTGTTATACATTTGCTAAGCGTAATAATAACTACAAGTTAGTATAAAAGGGAAACAAACTTGCTTTAATAAAATCGTGCAAAACAGATAAATTTTGAACGTTCTCAGAATTCAACAAAACCTGTCCCAAACGTTGGTCTAGACCCAAGCATTTGTGTGGTATATTTGCTAAGCATAATAATAACTACAAGTTAGTATAAAAGGGAAACAAACTTGTTTTAATAAAACCGTGCAAAACAGTTAACTTTTGAACGTACACTGAATTCAATGAAACTTGACCCAACCGTTGGTCTAAACCCAAGCATTTGTGTTGCAAATTTGCTAAACGTAATAATAACTACAAGTTAGTATAAAAGTGAAACAAACTTGCTTTAATAAAACCATGCAAAACAACTAAATTTTGAACCTTCTCAGAATTCGACGAAACTTAACCCAAACATTGGTCTAGACCCAAGCATTTGTCTTGTAAATTTGCTATGCGTAATAATAACTACAAGTTAGTACAAAAGGGAAACAAACTTGTTTTAATAAAACCGTGCAAAACAGCTAACTTTTGAACGTTCTCAGGATTCGACAAAACTTGATCCAATCGTTGGTCTAGATCCAAGAATATGTGTGGTAAATTTTCTAAGCGTAATAATACCTACAAGTTAGTATAAAAGAGAAACAAACTTGCTTTAATAAAGCCGTGCAAAACAACTAAATTTTGAACGTTCTCAGAATTCGACGAAACCTGTCTCAAACGTTGGTCTAGACCCAAGCATTGTGTGGTAAATTTTTTTTTTTTTTTTGGGTAAGTATAATTTTCATTTAAGAAAAGAAAATATAGTACAACAGAGTCCCTCTTTAGGCGCTTCCCTCGACAGGCCAAGGGATACGCCACAGTCTATACAAGGCACATGTGCTAATTGATCTAGGAAGCTTAATACTGAGTATACGTTGTCGAACATCTTCTACTATTAAGTTGCCCACTACGCTCGGGGGTCTCTCCTCGTGCTCAAAACGTCTCAGGTTTCTCTCCCTCCAAATATGGTATACACACGATCCAAGCAGGCATCGGTAGGATATATTGATGATGTGCTTCCCACGCCATTTTCTTGCTCCCCATTCAACATCACTGACCCAATCCCTATTAGGCCACTGGAATCGTACAATGCGCCGAATACTAATGAGGCATCTCCTACTAAATCTGCAGTGGAAAAACAGGTGGTTATGTGACTCCACCATGTCTTCATTGCACAGCACGCAGCACCCTAGATGGGAGAGCCATGGTTTATCCGTCGTCGCGAGCTTCTCCAGGATAGCTAGCCAAAGGATAAATAAATGTCGCGGGATCTTTAAAGAACCCAAAAGTAGTGAAATCCAACCTACTTTCGGTCCTGCTGATATCATAGCCCGATAAAACTCCTGCGTAGTGGGTTTCCGACTCGAACCTTTCCATATAATACGATCTGTACCCCCATGGATCTGAGGCAGCACATGTGTAATCTCCACGCATTCCATGTCTGTGATCAATGGCCAGTGCCAATGGCCCTCACAGATAACTGAGCTAAACATGGTAGACTCATGCAATCCCAGACTGTTTGGTCCCCGCAGAAATCTGTCAAGGAGGGGTCCAAGGTGATGCCAGGGATCCTTCCATAAGAAAAAATCACTTCCATCACCAATACGATATTCCACCACTGAGCGTAACCAGCCTCTCAACCTCAACATTTTTCTCCATCCCCATGGTCCACGATTCTCCGGGATAGACCATATCGAATCATCTCGAAGTCTGCCATGCCGCAGCCACTCGACCCAGATAGAAGTCCTATCACATCGGATGACTTCACATAGCTTTTTGCACATCAATGATCGATTAAGAGTTCCCATATCCTTAAGGCCAAGTCCTACCTCCTCCTTCGGTTTGCAAATCTCCTTCCACGCAACTTTAGGGTATCCACTATTTCCGGTACCTCTCCATAAGAAAGCTCGCAATCGCTTCTCAATATCTTTAATGACCCCTTTTGGCAAAATAAATGCCGAAGCCCAATAAACACCCATAGCCACAAGAACAGACTTAATGATTTGTACCCTGCCGGCATATGACAGTGCCAATCCCTCCCAACCATTGATACGTGTATCGTTCTTACTCAGTAATGGTTGGCAGTCGGCGATAGATAATCGAGAAGAGATCAATGGTAGACCCAAATACCTCATCGGTAAGTGGCCTTCCTGAAACCCCAACACCGCAAGTAGCTCCCCTCGTACATTCTGGGCTGATCATTGTGTGGTAAATTTCCTAAGCGTAATAATAACTACAAGTTAGTGTAAAAGGGAAACAAACTTGTTTTAATAATACCGTGCAAAACAGCTAATATTTGAACGTTCTCAGAATTCACGAAACTTGACCCAATCCCAGGTCTAGACCCAAGCATTTTTATTAGAAAATTGCCAAGCGTAATAATAACTACAAGTTAGTATAAAAAGGAAAAAAAAACTTGTTTCAATAAAACCGTCCAAAACAGCTAACTTTTGAACATTCTCAAAATTCGACGAAACTTGACCCAATCGTTGGTCTAGACCCTAGAATATCTGTGGTAAATTTGCTAAGCGTAATAATAACCACAAGTTAGTATAAAAGGAAAACAAACTTGCTTTAATAAAACCGTGCAAAACAGCTAAATTTTGAGCATTCTCAGAATTCGATGAAAATTGATCCAATCGTAGGTCTAGACCCAAGAATTTGTGTATTAAATTTCCTAAATGTAATAATAACTACAAGTTAATATAAAAGGGAAACACACTTGTTTTAATAAAACCGTGTAAAACAGCTAACTTATGAACGTTCTCATAGTTCGACGAAACTTGACCCAATCGCAGGTCTAGACCCAAGCATTTGTGTTGTCAATTTGCTAATCGTAATAATAACAACAGGTTAGTATAAAAGGAAAACAAACTTGTTTTAATAAACCCGTGCAAACCAGCTAAATTTTGAACGGTCTCAGAATTCGATGAAACTTGACCAAAACGTTGGTCTAGACCAAAACATCTATGTTGTAATTTTCCCAGTGTAATACTGACTACAAGTGAGTATAAAAGGGAAACAAACTTGTTTTAATAAAACCGTGCAAAACAGCTAAATTTTGAGCATTCTCAGAATTCGACGAAACTTGACCCAAACGTTGGTCTAGATCCAAGAATTTGTGTGTTAAATTTCTAAGCGTAATTATAATTAAAAGTTAGTATAAAAGGGAAACAAAATTGCTTTAATAAAACCGTGCAAAACAGCTAAATTTTGAACGTTCTCAAAATTTTACGAAACTTGACCCCAACATAGATCTAGACCCAAGCATTTGTGTTATACATTTGCTAAGCGTAATAATAACTACAAGTTAGTATAAAAGGGAAACAAACTTGCTTTAATAAAATCGTGCAAAACAGATAAATTTTGAACGGTCTCAGAATTCAACAAAACCTGTCCCAAACGTTGGTCTAGACCCAAGCATTTGTGTGGTATATTTGCTAAGCATAATAATAACTACAAGTTAGTATAAAAGGGAAACAAACTTGTTTTAATAAAACCGTGCAAAACAGTTAACTTTTGAACGTACACTGAATTCAATGAAACTTGACCCAACCGTTGGTCTAAACCCAAGCATTTGTGTTGCAAATTTGCTAAACGTAATAATAACTACAAGTTAGTATAAAAGTGAAACAAACTTGCTTTAATAAAACCATGCAAAACAACTAAATTTTGAACCTTCTCAGAATTCGACAAAACTTAACCCAAACATTGGTCTAGACCCAAGCATTTGTCTTGTAAATTTGCTATGCGTAATAATAACTACAAGTTAGTACAAAAGGGAAACAAACTTGTTTTAATAAAACCGTGCAAAACAGCTAACTTTTGAACGTTCTCAGGATTCGACAAAACTTGATCCAATCGTTGGTCTAGATCCAAGAATATGTGTGGTAAATTTTCTAAGCGTAATAATACCTACAAGTTAGTATAAAAGAGAAACAAACTTGCTTTAATAAAGCCGTGCAAAACAACTAAATTTTGAACGTTCTCAGAATTCGACGAAACCTGTCTCAAACGTTGGTCTAGACCCAAGCATTGTGTGGTAAATTTTTTTTTTTTTTTTGGGTAAGTATAATTTTCATTTAAGAAAAGAAAATATAGTACAACAGAGTCCCTCTTTAGGCGCTTCCCTCGACAGGCCAAGGGATACGCCACAGTCTATACAAGGCACATGTGCTAATTGATCTAGGAAGCTTAATACTGAGTATACGTTGTCGAACATCTTCTACTATTAAGTTGCCCACTACGCTCGGGGGTCTCTCCTCGTGCTCAAAACGTCTCAGGTTTCTCTCCCTCCAAATATGGTATACACACGATCCAAGCAGGCATCGGTAGGATATATTGATGATGTGCTTCCCACGCCATTTTCTTGCTCCCCATTCAACATCACTGACCCAATCCCTATTAGGCCACTGGAATCGTACAATGCGCCGAATACTAATGAGGCATCTCCTACTAAATCTGCAGTGGAAAAACAGGTGGTTATGTGACTCCACCATGTCTTCATTGCACAGCACGCAGCACCCTAGATGGGAGAGCCATGGTTTATCCGTCGTCGCGAGCTTCTCCAGGATAGCTAGCCAAAGGATAAATAAATGTCGCGGGATCTTTAAAGAACCCAAAAGTAGTGAAATCCAACCTACTTTCGGTCCTGCTGATATCATAGCCCGATAAAACTCCTGCGTAGTGGGTTTCCGACTCGAACCTTTCCATATAATACGATCTGTACCCCCATGGATCTGAGGCAGCACATGTGTAATCTCCACGCATTCCATGTCTGTGATCAATGGCCAGTGCCAATGGCCCTCACAGATAACTGAGCTAAACATGGTAGACTCATGCAATCCCAGACTGTTTGGTCCCCGCAGAAATCTGTCAAGGAGGGGTCCAAGGTGATGCCAGGGATCCTTCCATAAGAAAAAATCACTTCCATCACCAATACGATATTCCACCACTGAGCGTAACCAGCCTCTCAACCTCAACATTTTTCTCCATCCCCATGGTCCACGATTCTCCGGGATAGACCATATCGAATCATCTCGAAGTCTGCCATGCCGCAGCCACTCGACCCAGATAGAAGTCCTATCACATCGGATGACTTCACATAGCTTTTTGCACATCAATGATCGATTAAGAGTTCCCATATCCTTAAGGCCAAGTCCTACCTCCTCCTTCGGTTTGCAAATCTCCTTCCACGCAACTTTAGGGTATCCACTATTTCCGGTACCTCTCCATAAGAAAGCTCGCAATCGCTTCTCAATATCTTTAATGACCCCTTTTGGCAAAATAAATGCCGAAGCCCAATAAACACCCATAGCCACAAGAACAGACTTAATGATTTGTACCCTGCCGGCATATGACAGTGCCAATCCCTCCCAACCATTGATACGTGTATCGTTCTTACTCAGTAATGGTTGGCAGTCGGCGATAGATAATCGAGAAGAGATCAATGGTAGACCCAAATACCTCATCGGTAAGTGGCCTTCCTGAAACCCCAACACCGCAAGTAGCTCCCCTCGTACATTCTGGGCTGATCATTGTGTGGTAAATTTCCTAAGCGTAATAATAACTACAAGTTAGTGTAAAAGGGAAACAAACTTGTTTTAATAATACCGTGCAAAACAGCTAATATTTGAACGTTCTCAGAATTCAACGAAACTTGACCCAATCCCAGGTCTAGACCCAAGCATTTTTATTAGAAAATTGCCAAGCGTAATAATAACTACAAGTTAGTATAAAAAGGAAAAAAAAACTTGTTTCAATAAAACCGTCCAAAACAGCTAACTTTTGAACATTCTCAAAATTCGACGAAACTTGACCCAATCGTTGGTCTAGACCCTAGAATATCTGTGGTAAATTTGCTAAGCGTAATAATAACCACAAGTTAGTATAAAAGGAAAACAAACTTGCTTTAATAAAACCGTGCAAAACAGCTAAATTTTGAGCATTCTCAGAATTCGATGAAAATTGATCCAATCGTAGGTCTAGACCCAAGAATTTGTGTATTAAATTTCCTAAATGTAATAATAACTACAAGTTAATATAAAAGGGAAACACACTTGTTTTAATAAAACCGTGTAAAACAGCTAACTTATGAACGTTCTCATAGTTCGACGAAACTTGACCCAATCGCAGGTCTAGACCCAAGCATTTGTGTTGTCAATTTGCTAATCGTAATAATAACAACAGGTTAGTATAAAAGGAAAACAAACTTGTTTTAATAAACCCGTGCAAACCAGCTAAATTTTGAACGGTCTCAGAATTCGATGAAACTTGACCAAAACGTTGGTCTAGACCAAAACATCTATGTTGTAATTTTCCCAGTGTAATACTGACTACAAGTTAGTATAAAAGGGAAACAAACTTGTTTTAATAAAACCGTGCAAAACAGCTAAATTTTGAGCATTCTCAGAATTCGACGAAACTTGACCCAAACGTTGGTCTAGATCCAAGAATTTGTGTGTTAAATTTCTAAGCGTAATTATAATTAAAAGTTAGTATAAAAGGGAAACAAAATTGCTTTAATAAAACCGTGCAAAACAGCTAAATTTTGAACGTTCTCAAAATTTTACGAAACTTGACCCCAACATAGATCTAGACCCAAGCATTTGTGTTATACATTTGCTAAGCGTAATAATAACTACAAGTTAGTATAAAAGGGAAACAAACTTGCTTTAATAAAATCGTGCAAAACAGATAAATTTTGAACGTTCTCAGAATTCAACAAAACCTGTCCCAAACGTTGGTCTAGACCCAAGCATTTGTGTGGTATATTTGCTAAGCATAATAATAACTACAAGTTAGTATAAAAGGGAAACAAACTTGTTTTAATAAAACCGTGCAAAACAGTTAACTTTTGAACGTACACTGAATTCAATGAAACTTGACCCAACCGTTGGTCTAAACCCAAGCATTTGTGTTGCAAATTTGCTAAACGTAATAATAACTACAAGTTAGTATAAAAGTGAAACAAACTTGCTTTAATAAAACCATGCAAAACAACTAAATTTTGAACCTTCTCAGAATTCGACGAAACTTAACCCAAACATTGGTCTAGACCCAAGCATTTGTCTTGTAAATTTGCTATGCGTAATAATAACTACAAGTTAGTACAAAAGGGAAACAAACTTGTTTTCATAAAACCGTGCAAAACAGCTAACTTTTGAACGTTCTCAGGATTCGACAAAACTTGATCCAATCGTTGGTCTAGATCCAAGAATATGTGTGGTAAATTTTCTAAGCGTAATAATACCTACAAGTTAGTATAAAAGAGAAACAAACTTGCTTTAATAAAGCCGTGCAAAACAACTAAATTTTGAACGTTCTCAGAATTCGACGAAACCTGTCTCAAACGTTGGTCTAGACCCAAGCATTGTGTGGTAAATTTTTTTTTTTTTTTTGGGTAAGTATAATTTTCATTTAAGAAAAGAAAATATAGTACAACAGAGTCCCTCTTTAGGCGCTTCCCTCGACAGGCCAAGGGATACGCCACAGTCTATACAAGGCACATGTGCTAATTGATCTAGGAAGCTTAATACTGAGTATACGTTGTCGAACATCTTCTACTATTAAGTTGCCCACTACGCTCGGGGGTCTCTCCTCGTGCTCAAAACGTCTCAGGTTTCTCTCCCTCCAAATATGGTATACACACGATCCAAGCAGGCATCGGTAGGATATATTGATGATGTGCTTCCCACGCCATTTTCTTGCTCCCCATTCAACATCACTGACCCAATCCCTATTAGGCCACTGGAATCGTACAATGCGCCGAATACTAATGAGGCATCTCCTACTAAATCTGCAGTGGAAAAACAGGTGGTTATGTGACTCCACCATGTCTTCATTGCACAGCACGCAGCACCCTAGATGGGAGAGCCATGGTTTATCCGTCGTCGCGAGCTTCTCCAGGATAGCTAGCCAAAGGATAAATAAATGTCGCGGGATCTTTAAAGAACCCAAAAGTAGTGAAATCCAACCTACTTTCGGTCCTGCTGATATCATAGCCCGATAAAACTCCTGCGTAGTGGGTTTCCGACTCGAACCTTTCCATATAATACGATCTGTACCCCCATGGATCTGAGGCAGCACATGTGTAATCTCCACGCATTCCATGTCTGTGATCAATGGCCAGTGCCAATGGCCCTCACAGATAACTGAGCTAAACATGGTAGACTCATGCAATCCCAGACTGTTTGGTCCCCGCAGAAATCTGTCAAGGAGGGGTCCAAGGTGATGCCAGGGATCCTTCCATAAGAAAAAATCACTTCCATCACCAATACGATATTCCACCACTGAGCGTAACCAGCCTCTCAACCTCAACATTTTTCTCCATCCCCATGGTCCACGATTCTCCGGGATAGACCATATCGAATCATCTCGAAGTCTGCCATGCCGCAGCCACTCGACCCAGATAGAAGTCCTATCACATCGGATGACTTCACATAGCTTTTTGCACATCAATGATCGATTAAGAGTTCCCATATCCTTAAGGCCAAGTCCTACCTCCTCCTTCGGTTTGCAAATCTCCTTCCACGCAACTTTAGGGTATCCACTATTTCCGGTACCTCTCCATAAGAAAGCTCGCAATCGCTTCTCAATATCTTTAATGACCCCTTTTGGCAAAATAAATGCCGAAGCCCAATAAACACCCATAGCCACAAGAACAGACTTAATGATTTGTACCCTGCCGGCATATGACAGTGCCAATCCCTCCCAACCATTGATACGTGTATCGTTCTTACTCAGTAATGGTTGGCAGTCGGCGATAGATAATCGAGAAGAGATCAATGGTAGACCCAAATACCTCATCGGTAAGTGGCCTTCCTGAAACCCCAACACCGCAAGTAGCTCCCCTCGTACATTCTGGGCTGATCATTGTGTGGTAAATTTCCTAAGCGTAATAATAACTACAAGTTAGTGTAAAAGGGAAACAAACTTGTTTTAATAATACCGTGCAAAACAGCTAATATTTGAACGTTCTCAGAATTCACGAAACTTGACCCAATCCCAGGTCTAGACCCAAGCATTTTTATTAGAAAATTGCCAAGCGTAATAATAACTACAAGTTAGTATAAAAAGGAAAAAAAAACTTGTTTCAATAAAACCGTCCAAAACAGCTAACTTTTGAACATTCTCAAAATTCGACGAAACTTGACCCAATCGTTGGTCTAGACCCTAGAATATCTGTGGTAAATTTGCTAAGCGTAATAATAACCACAAGTTAGTATAAAAGGAAAACAAACTTGCTTTAATAAAACCGTGCAAAACAGCTAAATTTTGAGCATTCTCAGAATTCGATGAAAATTGATCCAATCGTAGGTCTAGACCCAAGAATTTGTGTATTAAATTTCCTAAATGTAATAATAACTACAAGTTAATATAAAAGGGAAACACACTTGTTTTAATAAAACCGTGTAAAACAGCTAACTTATGAACGTTCTCATAGTTCGACGAAACTTGACCCAATCGCAGGTCTAGACCCAAGCATTTGTGTTGTCAATTTGCTAATCGTAATAATAACAACAGGTTAGTATAAAAGGAAAACAAACTTGTTTTAATAAACCCGTGCAAACCAGCTAAATTTTGAACGGTCTCAGAATTCGATGAAACTTGACCAAAACGTTGGTCTAGACCAAAACATCTATGTTGTAATTTTCCCAGTGTAATACTGACTACAAGTGAGTATAAAAGGGAAACAAACTTGTTTTAATAAAACCGTGCAAAACAGCTAAATTTTGAGCATTCTCAGAATTCGACGAAACTTGACCCAAACGTTGGTCTAGATCCAAGAATTTGTGTGTTAAATTTCTAAGCGTAATTATAATTAAAAGTTAGTATAAAAGGGAAACAAAATTGCTTTAATAAAACCGTGCAAAACAGCTAAATTTTGAACGTTCTCAAAATTTTACGAAACTTGACCCCAACATAGATCTAGACCCAAGCATTTGTGTTATACATTTGCTAAGCGTAATAATAACTACAAGTTAGTATAAAAGGGAAACAAACTTGCTTTAATAAAATCGTGCAAAACAGATAAATTTTGAACGGTCTCAGAATTCAACAAAACCTGTCCCAAACGTTGGTCTAGACCCAAGCATTTGTGTGGTATATTTGCTAAGCATAATAATAACTACAAGTTAGTATAAAAGGGAAACAAACTTGTTTTAATAAAACCGTGCAAAACAGTTAACTTTTGAACGTACACTGAATTCAATGAAACTTGACCCAACCGTTGGTCTAAACCCAAGCATTTGTGTTGCAAATTTGCTAAACGTAATAATAACTACAAGTTAGTATAAAAGTGAAACAAACTTGCTTTAATAAAACCATGCAAAACAACTAAATTTTGAACCTTCTCAGAATTCGACAAAACTTAACCCAAACATTGGTCTAGACCCAAGCATTTGTCTTGTAAATTTGCTATGCGTAATAATAACTACAAGTTAGTACAAAAGGGAAACAAACTTGTTTTAATAAAACCGTGCAAAACAGCTAACTTTTGAACGTTCTCAGGATTCGACAAAACTTGATCCAATCGTTGGTCTAGATCCAAGAATATGTGTGGTAAATTTTCTAAGCGTAATAATACCTACAAGTTAGTATAAAAGAGAAACAAACTTGCTTTAATAAAGCCGTGCAAAACAACTAAATTTTGAACGTTCTCAGAATTCGACGAAACCTGTCTCAAACGTTGGTCTAGACCCAAGCATTGTGTGGTAAATTTTTTTTTTTTTTTTGGGTAAGTATAATTTTCATTTAAGAAAAGAAAATATAGTACAACAGAGTCCCTCTTTAGGCGCTTCCCTCGACAGGCCAAGGGATACGCCACAGTCTATACAAGGCACATGTGCTAATTGATCTAGGAAGCTTAATACTGAGTATACGTTGTCGAACATCTTCTACTATTAAGTTGCCCACTACGCTCGGGGGTCTCTCCTCGTGCTCAAAACGTCTCAGGTTTCTCTCCCTCCAAATATGGTATACACACGATCCAAGCAGGCATCGGTAGGATATATTGATGATGTGCTTCCCACGCCATTTTCTTGCTCCCCATTCAACATCACTGACCCAATCCCTATTAGGCCACTGGAATCGTACAATGCGCCGAATACTAATGAGGCATCTCCTACTAAATCTGCAGTGGAAAAACAGGTGGTTATGTGACTCCACCATGTCTTCATTGCACAGCACGCAGCACCCTAGATGGGAGAGCCATGGTTTATCCGTCGTCGCGAGCTTCTCCAGGATAGCTAGCCAAAGGATAAATAAATGTCGCGGGATCTTTAAAGAACCCAAAAGTAGTGAAATCCAACCTACTTTCGGTCCTGCTGATATCATAGCCCGATAAAACTCCTGCGTAGTGGGTTTCCGACTCGAACCTTTCCATATAATACGATCTGTACCCCCATGGATCTGAGGCAGCACATGTGTAATCTCCACGCATTCCATGTCTGTGATCAATGGCCAGTGCCAATGGCCCTCACAGATAACTGAGCTAAACATGGTAGACTCATGCAATCCCAGACTGTTTGGTCCCCGCAGAAATCTGTCAAGGAGGGGTCCAAGGTGATGCCAGGGATCCTTCCATAAGAAAAAATCACTTCCATCACCAATACGATATTCCACCACTGAGCGTAACCAGCCTCTCAACCTCAACATTTTTCTCCATCCCCATGGTCCACGATTCTCCGGGATAGACCATATCGAATCATCTCGAAGTCTGCCATGCCGCAGCCACTCGACCCAGATAGAAGTCCTATCACATCGGATGACTTCACATAGCTTTTTGCACATCAATGATCGATTAAGAGTTCCCATATCCTTAAGGCCAAGTCCTACCTCCTCCTTCGGTTTGCAAATCTCCTTCCACGCAACTTTAGGGTATCCACTATTTCCGGTACCTCTCCATAAGAAAGCTCGCAATCGCTTCTCAATATCTTTAATGACCCCTTTTGGCAAAATAAATGCCGAAGCCCAATAAACACCCATAGCCACAAGAACAGACTTAATGATTTGTACCCTGCCGGCATATGACAGTGCCAATCCCTCCCAACCATTGATACGTGTATCGTTCTTACTCAGTAATGGTTGGCAGTCGGCGATAGATAATCGAGAAGAGATCAATGGTAGACCCAAATACCTCATCGGTAAGTGGCCTTCCTGAAACCCCAACACCGCAAGTAGCTCCCCTCGTACATTCTGGGCTGATCATTGTGTGGTAAATTTCCTAAGCGTAATAATAACTACAAGTTAGTGTAAAAGGGAAACAAACTTGTTTTAATAATACCGTGCAAAACAGCTAATATTTGAACGTTCTCAGAATTCACGAAACTTGACCCAATCCCAGGTCTAGACCCAAGCATTTTTATTAGAAAATTGCCAAGCGTAATAATAACTACAAGTTAGTATAAAAAGGAAAAAAAAACTTGTTTCAATAAAACCGTCCAAAACAGCTAACTTTTGAACATTCTCAAAATTCGACGAAACTTGACCCAATCGTTGGTCTAGACCCTAGAATATCTGTGGTAAATTTGCTAAGCGTAATAATAACCACAAGTTAGTATAAAAGGAAAACAAACTTGCTTTAATAAAACCGTGCAAAACAGCTAAATTTTGAGCATTCTCAGAATTCGATGAAAATTGATCCAATCGTAGGTCTAGACCCAAGAATTTGTGTATTAAATTTCCTAAATGTAATAATAACTACAAGTTAATATAAAAGGGAAACACACTTGTTTTAATAAAACCGTGTAAAACAGCTAACTTATGAACGTTCTCATAGTTCGACGAAACTTGACCCAATCGCAGGTCTAGACCCAAGCATTTGTGTTGTCAATTTGCTAATCGTAATAATAACAACAGGTTAGTATAAAAGGAAAACAAACTTGTTTTAATAAACCCGTGCAAACCAGCTAAATTTTGAACGGTCTCAGAATTCGATGAAACTTGACCAAAACGTTGGTCTAGACCAAAACATCTATGTTGTAATTTTCCCAGTGTAATACTGACTACAAGTGAGTATAAAAGGGAAACAAACTTGTTTTAATAAAACCGTGCAAAACAGCTAAATTTTGAGCATTCTCAGAATTCGACGAAACTTGACCCAAACGTTGGTCTAGATCCAAGAATTTGTGTGTTAAATTTCTAAGCGTAATTATAATTAAAAGTTAGTATAAAAGGGAAACAAAATTGCTTTAATAAAACCGTGCAAAACAGCTAAATTTTGAACGTTCTCAAAATTTTACGAAACTTGACCCCAACATAGATCTAGACCCAAGCATTTGTGTTATACATTTGCTAAGCGTAATAATAACTACAAGTTAGTATAAAAGGGAAACAAACTTGCTTTAATAAAATCGTGCAAAACAGATAAATTTTGAACGGTCTCAGAATTCAACAAAACCTGTCCCAAACGTTGGTCTAGACCCAAGCATTTGTGTGGTATATTTGCTAAGCATAATAATAACTACAAGTTAGTATAAAAGGGAAACAAACTTGTTTTAATAAAACCGTGCAAAACAGTTAACTTTTGAACGTACACTGAATTCAATGAAACTTGACCCAACCGTTGGTCTAAACCCAAGCATTTGTGTTGCAAATTTGCTAAACGTAATAATAACTACAAGTTAGTATAAAAGTGAAACAAACTTGCTTTAATAAAACCATGCAAAACAACTAAATTTTGAACCTTCTCAGAATTCGACAAAACTTAACCCAAACATTGGTCTAGACCCAAGCATTTGTCTTGTAAATTTGCTATGCGTAATAATAACTACAAGTTAGTACAAAAGGGAAACAAACTTGTTTTAATAAAACCGTGCAAAACAGCTAACTTTTGAACGTTCTCAGGATTCGACAAAACTTGATCCAATCGTTGGTCTAGATCCAAGAATATGTGTGGTAAATTTTCTAAGCGTAATAATACCTACAAGTTAGTATAAAAGAGAAACAAACTTGCTTTAATAAAGCCGTGCAAAACAACTAAATTTTGAACGTTCTCAGAATTCGACGAAACCTGTCTCAAACGTTGGTCTAGACCCAAGCATTGTGTGGTAAATTTTTTTTTTTTTTTTGGGTAAGTATAATTTTCATTTAAGAAAAGAAAATATAGTACAACAGAGTCCCTCTTTAGGCGCTTCCCTCGACAGGCCAAGGGATACGCCACAGTCTATACAAGGCACATGTGCTAATTGATCTAGGAAGCTTAATACTGAGTATACGTTGTCGAACATCTTCTACTATTAAGTTGCCCACTACGCTCGGGGGTCTCTCCTCGTGCTCAAAACGTCTCAGGTTTCTCTCCCTCCAAATATGGTATACACACGATCCAAGCAGGCATCGGTAGGATATATTGATGATGTGCTTCCCACGCCATTTTCTTGCTCCCCATTCAACATCACTGACCCAATCCCTATTAGGCCACTGGAATCGTACAATGCGCCGAATACTAATGAGGCATCTCCTACTAAATCTGCAGTGGAAAAACAGGTGGTTATGTGACTCCACCATGTCTTCATTGCACAGCACGCAGCACCCTAGATGGGAGAGCCATGGTTTATCCGTCGTCGCGAGCTTCTCCAGGATAGCTAGCCAAAGGATAAATAAATGTCGCGGGATCTTTAAAGAACCCAAAAGTAGTGAAATCCAACCTACTTTCGGTCCTGCTGATATCATAGCCCGATAAAACTCCTGCGTAGTGGGTTTCCGACTCGAACCTTTCCATATAATACGATCTGTACCCCCATGGATCTGAGGCAGCACATGTGTAATCTCCACGCATTCCATGTCTGTGATCAATGGCCAGTGCCAATGGCCCTCACAGATAACTGAGCTAAACATGGTAGACTCATGCAATCCCAGACTGTTTGGTCCCCGCAGAAATCTGTCAAGGAGGGGTCCAAGGTGATGCCAGGGATCCTTCCATAAGAAAAAATCACTTCCATCACCAATACGATATTCCACCACTGAGCGTAACCAGCCTCTCAACCTCAACATTTTTCTCCATCCCCATGGTCCACGATTCTCCGGGATAGACCATATCGAATCATCTCGAAGTCTGCCATGCCGCAGCCACTCGACCCAGATAGAAGTCCTATCACATCGGATGACTTCACATAGCTTTTTGCACATCAATGATCGATTAAGAGTTCCCATATCCTTAAGGCCAAGTCCTACCTCCTCCTTCGGTTTGCAAATCTCCTTCCACGCAACTTTAGGGTATCCACTATTTCCGGTACCTCTCCATAAGAAAGCTCGCAATCGCTTCTCAATATCTTTAATGACCCCTTTTGGCAAAATAAATGCCGAAGCCCAATAAACACCCATAGCCACAAGAACAGACTTAATGATTTGTACCCTGCCGGCATATGACAGTGCCAATCCCTCCCAACCATTGATACGTGTATCGTTCTTACTCAGTAATGGTTGGCAGTCGGCGATAGATAATCGAGAAGAGATCAATGGTAGACCCAAATACCTCATCGGTAAGTGGCCTTCCTGAAACCCCAACACCGCAAGTAGCTCCCCTCGTACATTCTGGGCTGATCATTGTGTGGTAAATTTCCTAAGCGTAATAATAACTACAAGTTAGTGTAAAAGGGAAACAAACTTGTTTTAATAATACCGTGCAAAACAGCTAATATTTGAACGTTCTCAGAATTCACGAAACTTGACCCAATCCCAGGTCTAGACCCAAGCATTTTTATTAGAAAATTGCCAAGCGTAATAATAACTACAAGTTAGTATAAAAAGGAAAAAAAAACTTGTTTCAATAAAACCGTCCAAAACAGCTAACTTTTGAACATTCTCAAAATTCGACGAAACTTGACCCAATCGTTGGTCTAGACCCTAGAATATCTGTGGTAAATTTGCTAAGCGTAATAATAACCACAAGTTAGTATAAAAGGAAAACAAACTTGCTTTAATAAAACCGTGCAAAACAGCTAAATTTTGAGCATTCTCAGAATTCGATGAAAATTGATCCAATCGTAGGTCTAGACCCAAGAATTTGTGTATTAAATTTCCTAAATGTAATAATAACTACAAGTTAATATAAAAGGGAAACACACTTGTTTTAATAAAACCGTGTAAAACAGCTAACTTATGAACGTTCTCATAGTTCGACGAAACTTGACCCAATCGCAGGTCTAGACCCAAGCATTTGTGTTGTCAATTTGCTAATCGTAATAATAACAACAGGTTAGTATAAAAGGAAAACAAACTTGTTTTAATAAACCCGTGCAAACCAGCTAAATTTTGAACGGTCTCAGAATTCGATGAAACTTGACCAAAACGTTGGTCTAGACCAAAACATCTATGTTGTAATTTTCCCAGTGTAATACTGACTACAAGTGAGTATAAAAGGGAAACAAACTTGTTTTAATAAAACCGTGCAAAACAGCTAAATTTTGAGCATTCTCAGAATTCGACGAAACTTGACCCAAACGTTGGTCTAGATCCAAGAATTTGTGTGTTAAATTTCTAAGCGTAATTATAATTAAAAGTTAGTATAAAAGGGAAACAAAATTGCTTTAATAAAACCGTGCAAAACAGCTAAATTTTGAACGTTCTCAAAATTTTACGAAACTTGACCCCAACATAGATCTAGACCCAAGCATTTGTGTTATACATTTGCTAAGCGTAATAATAACTACAAGTTAGTATAAAAGGGAAACAAACTTGCTTTAATAAAATCGTGCAAAACAGATAAATTTTGAACGGTCTCAGAATTCAACAAAACCTGTCCCAAACGTTGGTCTAGACCCAAGCATTTGTGTGGTATATTTGCTAAGCATAATAATAACTACAAGTTAGTATAAAAGGGAAACAAACTTGTTTTAATAAAACCGTGCAAAACAGTTAACTTTTGAACGTACACTGAATTCAATGAAACTTGACCCAACCGTTGGTCTAAACCCAAGCATTTGTGTTGCAAATTTGCTAAACGTAATAATAACTACAAGTTAGTATAAAAGTGAAACAAACTTGCTTTAATAAAACCATGCAAAACAACTAAATTTTGAACCTTCTCAGAATTCGACAAAACTTAACCCAAACATTGGTCTAGACCCAAGCATTTGTCTTGTAAATTTGCTATGCGTAATAATAACTACAAGTTAGTACAAAAGGGAAACAAACTTGTTTTAATAAAACCGTGCAAAACAGCTAACTTTTGAACGTTCTCAGGATTCGACAAAACTTGATCCAATCGTTGGTCTAGATCCAAGAATATGTGTGGTAAATTTTCTAAGCGTAATAATACCTACAAGTTAGTATAAAAGAGAAACAAACTTGCTTTAATAAAGCCGTGCAAAACAACTAAATTTTGAACGTTCTCAGAATTCGACGAAACCTGTCTCAAACGTTGGTCTAGACCCAAGCATTGTGTGGTAAATTTTTTTTTTTTTTTGGGTAAGTATAATTTTCATTTAAGAAAAGAAAATATAGTACAACAGAGTCCCTCTTTAGGCGCTTCCCTCGACAGGCCAAGGGATACGCCACAGTCTATACAAGGCACATGTGCTAATTGATCTAGGAAGCTTAATACTGAGTATACGTTGTCGAACATCTTCTACTATTAAGTTGCCCACTACGCTCGGGGGTCTCTCCTCGTGCTCAAAACGTCTCAGGTTTCTCTCCCTCCAAATATGGTATACACACGATCCAAGCAGGCATCGGTAGGATATATTGATGATGTGCTTCCCACGCCATTTTCTTGCTCCCCATTCAACATCACTGACCCAATCCCTATTAGGCCACTGGAATCGTACAATGCGCCGAATACTAATGAGGCATCTCCTACTAAATCTGCAGTGGAAAAACAGGTGGTTATGTGACTCCACCATGTCTTCATTGCACAGCACGCAGCACCCTAGATGGGAGAGCCATGGTTTATCCGTCGTCGCGAGCTTCTCCAGGATAGCTAGCCAAAGGATAAATAAATGTCGCGGGATCTTTAAAGAACCCAAAAGTAGTGAAATCCAACCTACTTTCGGTCCTGCTGATATCATAGCCCGATAAAACTCCTGCGTAGTGGGTTTCCGACTCGAACCTTTCCATATAATACGATCTGTACCCCCATGGATCTGAGGCAGCACATGTGTAATCTCCACGCATTCCATGTCTGTGATCAATGGCCAGTGCCAATGGCCCTCACAGATAACTGAGCTAAACATGGTAGACTCATGCAATCCCAGACTGTTTGGTCCCCGCAGAAATCTGTCAAGGAGGGGTCCAAGGTGATGCCAGGGATCCTTCCATAAGAAAAAATCACTTCCATCACCAATACGATATTCCACCACTGAGCGTAACCAGCCTCTCAACCTCAACATTTTTCTCCATCCCCATGGTCCACGATTCTCCGGGATAGACCATATCGAATCATCTCGAAGTCTGCCATGCCGCAGCCACTCGACCCAGATAGAAGTCCTATCACATCGGATGACTTCACATAGCTTTTTGCACATCAATGATCGATTAAGAGTTCCCATATCCTTAAGGCCAAGTCCTACCTCCTCCTTCGGTTTGCAAATCTCCTTCCACGCAACTTTAGGGTATCCACTATTTCCGGTACCTCTCCATAAGAAAGCTCGCAATCGCTTCTCAATATCTTTAATGACCCCTTTTGGCAAAATAAATGCCGAAGCCCAATAAACACCCATAGCCACAAGAACAGACTTAATGATTTGTACCCTGCCGGCATATGACAGTGCCAATCCCTCCCAACCATTGATACGTGTATCGTTCTTACTCAGTAATGGTTGGCAGTCGGCGATAGATAATCGAGAAGAGATCAATGGTAGACCCAAATACCTCATCGGTAAGTGGCCTTCCTGAAACCCCAACACCGCAAGTAGCTCCCCTCGTACATTCTGGGCTGATCATTGTGTGGTAAATTTCCTAAGCGTAATAATAACTACAAGTTAGTGTAAAAGGGAAACAAACTTGTTTTAATAATACCGTGCAAAACAGCTAATATTTGAACGTTCTCAGAATTCAACGAAACTTGACCCAATCCCAGGTCTAGACCCAAGCATTTTTATTAGAAAATTGCCAAGCGTAATAATAACTACAAGTTAGTATAAAAAGGAAAAAAAAACTTGTTTCAATAAAACCGTCCAAAACAGCTAACTTTTGAACATTCTCAAAATTCGACGAAACTTGACCCAATCGTTGGTCTAGACCCTAGAATATCTGTGGTAAATTTGCTAAGCGTAATAATAACCACAAGTTAGTATAAAAGGAAAACAAACTTGCTTTAATAAAACCGTGCAAAACAGCTAAATTTTGAGCATTCTCAGAATTCGATGAAAATTGATCCAATCGTAGGTCTAGACCCAAGAATTTGTGTATTAAATTTCCTAAATGTAATAATAACTACAAGTTAATATAAAAGGGAAACACACTTGTTTTAATAAAACCGTGTAAAACAGCTAACTTATGAACGTTCTCATAGTTCGACGAAACTTGACCCAATCGCAGGTCTAGACCCAAGCATTTGTGTTGTCAATTTGCTAATCGTAATAATAACAACAGGTTAGTATAAAAGGAAAACAAACTTGTTTTAATAAACCCGTGCAAACCAGCTAAATTTTGAACGGTCTCAGAATTCGATGAAACTTGACCAAAACGTTGGTCTAGACCAAAACATCTATGTTGTAATTTTCCCAGTGTAATACTGACTACAAGTTAGTATAAAAGGGAAACAAACTTGTTTTAATAAAACCGTGCAAAACAGCTAAATTTTGAGCATTCTCAGAATTCGACGAAACTTGACCCAAACGTTGGTCTAGATCCAAGAATTTGTGTGTTAAATTTCTAAGCGTAATTATAATTAAAAGTTAGTATAAAAGGGAAACAAAATTGCTTTAATAAAACCGTGCAAAACAGCTAAATTTTGAACGTTCTCAAAATTTTACGAAACTTGACCCCAACATAGATCTAGACCCAAGCATTTGTGTTATACATTTGCTAAGCGTAATAATAACTACAAGTTAGTATAAAAGGGAAACAAACTTGCTTTAATAAAATCGTGCAAAACAGATAAATTTTGAACGTTCTCAGAATTCAACAAAACCTGTCCCAAACGTTGGTCTAGACCCAAGCATTTGTGTGGTATATTTGCTAAGCATAATAATAACTACAAGTTAGTATAAAAGGGAAACAAACTTGTTTTAATAAAACCGTGCAAAACAGTTAACTTTTGAACGTACACTGAATTCAATGAAACTTGACCCAACCGTTGGTCTAAACCCAAGCATTTGTGTTGCAAATTTGCTAAACGTAATAATAACTACAAGTTAGTATAAAAGTGAAACAAACTTGCTTTAATAAAACCATGCAAAACAACTAAATTTTGAACCTTCTCAGAATTCGACGAAACTTAACCCAAACATTGGTCTAGACCCAAGCATTTGTCTTGTAAATTTGCTATGCGTAATAATAACTACAAGTTAGTACAAAAGGGAAACAAACTTGTTTTCATAAAACCGTGCAAAACAGCTAACTTTTGAACGTTCTCAGGATTCGACAAAACTTGATCCAATCGTTGGTCTAGATCCAAGAATATGTGTGGTAAATTTTCTAAGCGTAATAATACCTACAAGTTAGTATAAAAGAGAAACAAACTTGCTTTAATAAAGCCGTGCAAAACAACTAAATTTTGAACGTTCTCAGAATTCGACGAAACCTGTCTCAAACGTTGGTCTAGACCCAAGCATTGTGTGGTAAATTTTTTTTTTTTTTTTGGGTAAGTATAATTTTCATTTAAGAAAAGAAAATATAGTACAACAGAGTCCCTCTTTAGGCGCTTCCCTCGACAGGCCAAGGGATACGCCACAGTCTATACAAGGCACATGTGCTAATTGATCTAGGAAGCTTAATACTGAGTATACGTTGTCGAACATCTTCTACTATTAAGTTGCCCACTACGCTCGGGGGTCTCTCCTCGTGCTCAAAACGTCTCAGGTTTCTCTCCCTCCAAATATGGTATACACACGATCCAAGCAGGCATCGGTAGGATATATTGATGATGTGCTTCCCACGCCATTTTCTTGCTCCCCATTCAACATCACTGACCCAATCCCTATTAGGCCACTGGAATCGTACAATGCGCCGAATACTAATGAGGCATCTCCTACTAAATCTGCAGTGGAAAAACAGGTGGTTATGTGACTCCACCATGTCTTCATTGCACAGCACGCAGCACCCTAGATGGGAGAGCCATGGTTTATCCGTCGTTGCGAGCTTCTCCAGGATAGCTAGCCAAAGGATAAATAAATGTCGCGGGATCTTTAAAGAACCCAAAAGTAGTGAAATCCAACCTACTTTCGGTCCTGCTGATATCATAGCCCGATAAAACTCCTGCGTAGTGGGTTTCCGACTCGAACCTTTCCATATAATACGATCTGTACCCCCATGGATCTGAGGCAACACATGTGTAATCTCCACGCATTCCATGTCTGTGATCAATGGCCAGTGCCAATGGCCCTCACAGATAACTGAGCTAAACATGGTAGACTCATGCAATCCCAGACTGTTTGGTCCCCGCAGAAATCTGTCAAGGAGGGGTCCAAGGTGATGCCAGGGATCCTTCCATAAGAAAAAATCACTTCCATCACCAATACGATATTCCACCACTGAGCGTAACCAGCCTCTCAACCTCAACATTTTTCTCCATCCCCATGGTCCACGATTCTCCGGGATAGACCATATCGAATCATCTCGAAGTCTGCCATGCCGCAGCCACTCGACCCAGATAGAAGTCCTATCACATCGGATGACTTCACATAGCTTTTTGCACATCAATGATCGATTAAGAGTTCCCATATCCTTAAGGCCAAGTCCTACCTCCTCCTTCGGTTTGCAAATCTCCTTCCACGCAACTTTAGGGTATCCACTATTTCCGGTACCTCTCCATAAGAAAGCTCGCAATCGCTTCTCAATATCTTTAATGACCCCTTTTGGCAAAATAAATGCCGAAGCCCAATAAACACCCATAGCAACAAGAACAGACTTAATGATTTGTACCCTGCCGGCATATGACAGTGCCAATCCCTCCCAACCATTGATACGTGTATCGTTCTTACTCAGTAATGGTTGGCAGTCGGCGATAGATAATCGAGAAGAGATCAATGGTAGACCCAAATACCTCATCGGTAAGTGGCCTTCCTGAAACCCCAACACCGCAAGTAGCTCCCCTCGTACATTCTGGGCTGATCATTGTGTGGTAAATTTCCTAAGCGTAATAATAACTACAAGTTAGTGTAAAAGGGAAACAAACTTGTTTTAATAATACCGTGCAAAACAGCTAATATTTGAACGTTCTCAGAATTCAACGAAACTTGACCCAATCCCAGGTCTAGACCCAAGCATTTTTATTAGAAAATTGCCAAGCGTAATAATAACTACAAGTTAGTATAAAAAGGAAAAAAAAACTTGTTTCAATAAAACCGTCCAAAACAGCTAACTTTTGAACATTCTCAAAATTCGACGAAACTTGACCCAATCGTTGGTCTAGACCCTAGAATATCTGTGGTAAATTTGCTAAGCGTAATAATAACCACAAGTTAGTATAAAAGGAAAACAAACTTGCTTTAATAAAACCGTGCAAAACAGCTAAATTTTGAGCATTCTCAGAATTCGATGAAAATTGATCCAATCGTAGGTCTAGACCCAAGAATTTGTGTATTAAATTTCCTAAATGTAATAATAACTACAAGTTAATATAAAAGGGAAACACACTTGTTTTAATAAAACCGTGTAAAACAGCTAACTTATGAACGTTCTCATAGTTCGACGAAACTTGACCCAATCGCAGGTCTAGACCCAAGCATTTGTGTTGTCAATTTGCTAATCGTAATAATAACAACAGGTTAGTATAAAAGGAAAACAAACTTGTTTTAATAAACCCGTGCAAACCAGCTAAATTTTGAACGGTCTCAGAATTCGATGAAACTTGACCAAAACGTTGGTCTAGACCAAAACATCTATGTTGTAATTTTCCCAGTGTAATACTGACTACAAGTTAGTATAAAAGGGAAACAAACTTGTTTTAATAAAACCGTGCAAAACAGCTAAGTTTTGAGCATTCTCAGAATTCGACGAAACTTGACCCAAACGTTGGTCTAGATCCAAGAATTTGTGTGTTAAATTTCTAAGCGTAATTATAATTAAAAGTTAGTATAAAAGGGAAACAAAACTGCTTTAATAAAACCGTGCAAAACAGCTAAATTTTGAACGTTCTCAAAATTTTACGAAACTTGACCCCAACATAGATCTAGACCCAAGCATTTGTGTTATACATTTGCTAAGCGTAATAATAACTACAAGTTAGTATAAAAGGGAAACAAACTTGCTTTAATAAAATCGTGCAAAACAGATAAATTTTGAACGTTCTCAGAATTCAACAAAACCTGTCCCAAACGTTGGTCTAGACCCAAGCATTTGTGTGGTATATTTGCTAAGCATAATAATAACTACAAGTTAGTATAAAAGGGAAACAAACTTGTTTTAATAAAACCGTGCAAAACAGTTAACTTTTGAACGTACACTGAATTCAATGAAACTTGACCCAACCGTTGGTCTAAACCCAAGCATTTGTGTTGCAAATTTGCTAAACGTAATAATAACTACAAGTTAGTATAAAAGTGAAACAAACTTGCTTTAATAAAACCATGCAAAACAACTAAATTTTGAACCTTCTCAGAATTCGACGAAACTTAACCCAAACATTGGTCTAGACCCAAGCATTTGTCTTGTAAATTTGCTATGCGTAATAATAACTACAAGTTAGTACAAAAGGGAAACAAACTTGTTTTAATAAAACCGTGCAAAACAGCTAACTTTTGAACGTTCTCAGGATTCGACAAAACTTGATCCAATCGTTGGTCTAGATCCAAGAATATGTGTGGTAAATTTTCTAAGCGTAATAATACCTACAAGTTAGTATAAAAGAGAAACAAACTTGCTTTAATAAAGCCGTGCAAAACAACTAAATTTTGAACGTTCTCAGAATTCGACGAAACCTGTCTCAAACGTTGGTCTAGACCCAAGCATTGTGTGGTAAATTTTTTTTTTTTTTTTGGGTAAGTATAATTTTCATTTAAGAAAAGAAAATATAGTACAACAGAGTCCCTCTTTAGGCGCTTCCCTCGACAGGCCAAGGGATACGCCACAGTCTATACAAGGCACATGTGCTAATTGATCTAGGAAGCTTAATACTGAGTATACGTTGTCGAACATCTTCTACTATTAAGTTGCCCACTACGCTCGGGGGTCTCTCCTCGTGCTCAAAACGTCTCAGGTTTCTCTCCCTCCAAATATGGTATACACACGATCCAAGCAGGCATCGGTAGGATATATTGATGATGTGCTTCCCACGCCATTTTCTTGCTCCCCATTCAACATCACTGACCCAATCCCTATTAGGCCACTGGAATCGTACAATGCGCCGAATACTAATGAGGCATCTCCTACTAAATCTGCAGTGGAAAAACAGGTGGTTATGTGACTCCACCATGTCTTCATTGCACAGCACGCAGCACCCTAGATGGGAGAGCCATGGTTTATCCGTCGTTGCGAGCTTCTCCAGGATAGCTAGCCAAAGGATAAATAAATGTCGCGGGATCTTTAAAGAACCCAAAAGTAGTGAAATCCAACCTACTTTCGGTCCTGCTGATATCATAGCCCGATAAAACTCCTGCGTAGTGGGTTTCCGACTCGAACCTTTCCATATAATACGATCTGTACCCCCATGGATCTGAGGCAGCACATGTGTAATCTCCACGCATTCCATGTCTGTGATCAATGGCCAGTGCCAATGGCCCTCACAGATAACTGAGCTAAACATGGTAGACTCATGCAATCCCAGACTGTTTGGTCCCCGCAGAAATCTGTCAAGGAGGGGTCCAAGGTGATGCCAGGGATCCTTCCATAAGAAAAAATCACTTCCATCACCAATACGATATTCCACCACTGAGCGTAACCAGCCTCTCAACCTCAACATTTTTCTCCATCCCCATGGTCCACGATTCTCCGGGATAGACCATATCGAATCATCTCGAAGTCTGCCATGCCGCAGCCACTCGACCCAGATAGAAGTCCTATCACATCGGATGACTTCACATAGCTTTTTGCACATCAATGATCGATTAAGAGTTCCCATATCCTTAAGGCCAAGTCCTACCTCCTCCTTCGGTTTGCAAATCTCCTTCCACGCAACTTTAGGGTATCCACTATTTCCGGTACCTCTCCATAAGAAAGCTCGCAATCGCTTCTCAATATCTTTAATGACCCCTTTTGGCAAAATAAATGCCGAAGCCCAATAAACACCCATAGCCACAAGAACAGACTTAATGATTTGTACCCTGCCGGCATATGACAGTGCCAATCCCTCCCAACCATTGATACGTGTATCGTTCTTACTCAGTAATGGTTGGCAGTCGGCGATAGATAATCGAGAAGAGATCAATGGTAGACCCAAATACCTCATCGGTAAGTGGCCTTCCTGAAACCCCAACACCGCAAGTAGCTCCCCTCGTACATTCTGGGCTGATCATTGTGTGGTAAATTTCCTAAGCGTAATAATAACTACAAGTTAGTGTAAAAGGGAAACAAACTTGTTTTAATAATACCGTGCAAAACAGCTAATATTTGAACGTTCTCAGAATTCAACGAAACTTGACCCAATCCCAGGTCTAGACCCAAGCATTTTTATTAGAAAATTGCCAAGCGTAATAATAACTACAAGTTAGTATAAAAAGGAAAAAAAAACTTGTTTAAATAAAACCGTCCAAAACAGCTAACTTTTGAACATTCTCAAAATTCGACGAAACTTGACCCAATCGTTGGTCTAGACCCTAGAATATCTGTGGTAAATTTGCTAAGCGTAATAATAACCACAAGTTAGTATAAAAGGAAAACAAACTTGCTTTAATAAAACCGTGCAAAACAGCTAAATTTTGAGCATTCTCAGAATTCGATGAAAATTGATCCAATCGTAGGTCTAGACCCAAGAATTTGTGTATTAAATTTCCTAAATGTAATAATAACTACAAGTTAATATAAAAGGGAAACACACTTGTTTTAATAAAACCGTGTAAAACAGCTAACTTATGAACGTTCTCATAGTTCGACGAAACTTGACCCAATCGCAGGTCTAGACCCAAGCATTTGTGTTGTCAATTTGCTAATCGTAATAATAACAACAGGTTAGTATAAAAGGAAAACAAACTTGTTTTAATAAACCCGTGCAAACCAGCTAAATTTTGAACGGTCTCAGAATTCGATGAAACTTGACCAAAACGTTGGTCTAGACCAAAACATCTATGTTGTAATTTTCCCAGTGTAATACTGACTACAAGTTAGTATAAAAGGGAAACAAACTTGTTTTAATAAAACCGTGCAAAACAGCTAAGTTTTGAGCATTCTCAGAATTCGACGAAACTTGACCCAAACGTTGGTCTAGATCCAAGAATTTGTGTGTTAAATTTCTAAGCGTAATTATAATTAAAAGTTAGTATAAAAGGGAAACAAAACTGCTTTAATAAAACCGTGCAAAACAGCTAAATTTTGAACGTTCTCAAAATTTTACGAAACTTGACCCCAACATAGATCTAGACCCAAGCATTTGTGTTATACATTTGCTAAGCGTAATAATAACTACAAGTTAGTATAAAAGGGAAACAAACTTGCTTTAATAAAATCGTGCAAAACAGATAAATTTTGAACGTTCTCAGAATTCAACAAAACCTGTCCCAAACGTTGGTCTAGACCCAAGCATTTGTGTGGTATATTTGCTAAGCATAATAATAACTACAAGTTAGTATAAAAGGGAAACAAACTTGTTTTAATAAAACCGTGCAAAACAGTTAACTTTTGAACGTACACTGAATTCAATGAAACTTGACCCAACCGTTGGTCTAAACCCAAGCATTTGTGTTGCAAATTTGCTAAACGTAATAATAACTACAAGTTAGTATAAAAGTGAAACAAACTTGCTTTAATAAAACCATGCAAAACAACTAAATTTTGAACCTTCTCAGAATTCGACGAAACTTAACCCAAACATTGGTCTAGACCCAAGCATTTGTCTTGTAAATTTGCTATGCGTAATAATAACTACAAGTTAGTACAAAAGGGAAACAAACTTGTTTTAATAAAACCGTGCAAAACAGCTAACTTTTGAACGTTCTCAGGATTCGACAAAACTTGATCCAATCGTTGGTCTAGATCCAAGAATATGTGTGGTAAATTTTCTAAGCGTAATAATACCTACAAGTTAGTATAAAAGAGAAACAAACTTGCTTTAATAAAGCCGTGCAAAACAACTAAATTTTGAACGTTCTCAGAATTCGACGAAACCTGTCTCAAACGTTGGTCTAGACCCAAGCATTGTGTGGTAAATTTTTTTTTTTTTTTGGGTAAGTATAATTTTCATTTAAGAAAAGAAAATATAGTACAACAGAGTCCCTCTTTAGGCGCTTCCCTCGACAGGCCAAGGGATACGCCACAGTCTATACAAGGCACATGTGCTAATTGATCTAGGAAGCTTAATACTGAGTATACGTTGTCGAACATCTTCTACTATTAAGTTGCCCACTACGCTCGGGGGTCTCTCCTCGTGCTCAAAACGTCTCAGGTTTCTCTCCCTCCAAATATGGTATACACACGATCCAAGCAGGCATCGGTAGGATATATTGATGATGTGCTTCCCACGCCATTTTCTTGCTCCCCATTCAACATCACTGACCCAATCCCTATTAGGCCACTGGAATCGTACAATGCGCCGAATACTAATGAGGCATCTCCTACTAAATCTGCAGTGGAAAAACAGGTGGTTATGTGACTCCACCATGTCTTCATTGCACAGCACGCAGCACCCTAGATGGGAGAGCCATGGTTTATCCGTCGTTGCGAGCTTCTCCAGGATAGCTAGCCAAAGGATAAATAAATGTCGCGGGATCTTTAAAGAACCCAAAAGTAGTGAAATCCAACCTACTTTCGGTCCTGCTGATATCATAGCCCGATAAAACTCCTGCGTAGTGGGTTTCCGACTCGAACCTTTCCATATAATACGATCTGTACCCCCATGGATCTGAGGCAGCACATGTGTAATCTCCACGCATTCCATGTCTGTGATCAATGGCCAGTGCCAATGGCCCTCACAGATAACTGAGCTAAACATGGTAGACTCATGCAATCCCAGACTGTTTGGTCCCCGCAGAAATCTGTCAAGGAGGGGTCCAAGGTGATGCCAGGGATCCTTCCATAAGAAAAAATCACTTCCATCACCAATACGATATTCCACCACTGAGCGTAACCAGCCTCTCAACCTCAACATTTTTCTCCATCCCCATGGTCCACGATTCTCCGGGATAGACCATATCGAATCATCTCGAAGTCTGCCATGCCGCAGCCACTCGACCCAGATAGAAGTCCTATCACATCGGATGACTTCACATAGCTTTTTGCACATCAATGATCGATTAAGAGTTCCCATATCCTTAAGGCCAAGTCCTACCTCCTCCTTCGGTTTGCAAATCTCCTTCCACGCAACTTTAGGGTATCCACTATTTCCGGTACCTCTCCATAAGAAAGCTCGCAATCGCTTCTCAATATCTTTAATGACCCCTTTTGGCAAAATAAATGCCGAAGCCCAATAAACACCCATAGCCACAAGAACAGACTTAATGATTTGTACCCTGCCGGCATATGACAGTGCCAATCCCTCCCAACCATTGATACGTGTATCGTTCTTACTCAGTAATGGTTGGCAGTCGGCGATAGATAATCGAGAAGAGATCAATGGTAGACCCAAATACCTCATCGGTAAGTGGCCTTCCTGAAACCCCAACACCGCAAGTAGCTCCCCTCGTACATTCTGGGCTGATCATTGTGTGGTAAATTTCCTAAGCGTAATAATAACTACAAGTTAGTGTAAAAGGGAAACAAACTTGTTTTAATAATACCGTGCAAAACAGCTAATATTTGAACGTTCTCAGAATTCAACGAAACTTGACCCAATCCCAGGTCTAGACCCAAGCATTTTTATTAGAAAATTGCCAAGCGTAATAATAACTACAAGTTAGTATAAAAAGGAAAAAAAAACTTGTTTAAATAAAACCGTCCAAAACAGCTAACTTTTGAACATTCTCAAAATTCGACGAAACTTGACCCAATCGTTGGTCTAGACCCTAGAATATCTGTGGTAAATTTGCTAAGCGTAATAATAACCACAAGTTAGTATAAAAGGAAAACAAACTTGCTTTAATAAAACCGTGCAAAACAGCTAAATTTTGAGCATTCTCAGAATTCGATGAAAATTGATCCAATCGTAGGTCTAGACCCAAGAATTTGTGTATTAAATTTCCTAAATGTAATAATAACTACAAGTTAATATAAAAGGGAAACACACTTGTTTTAATAAAACCGTGTAAAACAGCTAACTTATGAACGTTCTCATAGTTCGACGAAACTTGACCCAATCGCAGGTCTAGACCCAAGCATTTGTGTTGTCAATTTGCTAATCGTAATAATAACAACAGGTTAGTATAAAAGGAAAACAAACTTGTTTTAATAAACCCGTGCAAACCAGCTAAATTTTGAACGGTCTCAGAATTCGATGAAACTTGACCAAAACGTTGGTCTAGACCAAAACATCTATGTTGTAATTTTCCCAGTGTAATACTGACTACAAGTTAGTATAAAAGGGAAACAAACTTGTTTTAATAAAACCGTGCAAAACAGCTAAGTTTTGAGCATTCTCAGAATTCGACGAAACTTGACCCAAACGTTGGTCTAGATCCAAGAATTTGTGTGTTAAATTTCTAAGCGTAATTATAATTAAAAGTTAGTATAAAAGGGAAACAAAACTGCTTTAATAAAACCGTGCAAAACAGCTAAATTTTGAACGTTCTCAAAATTTTACGAAACTTGACCCCAACATAGATCTAGACCCAAGAGTTTGTGTTATACATTTGCTAAGCGTAATAATAACTACAAGTTAGTATAAAAGGGAAACAAACTTGCTTTAATAAAATCGTGCAAAACAGATAAATTTTGAACGTTCTCAGAATTCAACAAAACCTGTCCCAAACGTTGGTCTAGACCCAAGCATTTGTGTGGTATATTTGCTAAGCATAATAATAACTACAAGTTAGTATAAAAGGGAAACAAACTTGTTTTAATAAAACCGTGCAAAACAGTTAACTTTTGAACGTACACTGAATTCAATGAAACTTGACCCAACCGTTGGTCTAAACCCAAGCATTTGTGTTGCAAATTTGCTAAACGTAATAATAACTACAAGTTAGTATAAAAGTGAAACAAACTTGCTTTAATAAAACCATGCAAAACAACTAAATTTTGAACCTTCTCAGAATTCGACGAAACTTAACCCAAACATTGGTCTAGACCCAAGCATTTGTCTTGTAAATTTGCTATGCGTAATAATAACTACAAGTTAGTACAAAAGGGAAACAAACTTGTTTTAATAAAACCGTGCAAAACAGCTAACTTTTGAACGTTCTCAGGATTCGACAAAACTTGATCCAATCGTTGGTCTAGATCCAAGAATATGTGTGGTAAATTTTCTAAGCGTAATAATACCTACAAGTTAGTATAAAAGAGAAACAAACTTGCTTTAATAAAGCCGTGCAAAACAACTAAATTTTGAACGTTCTCAGAATTCGACGAAACCTGTCTCAAACGTTGGTCTAGACCCAAGCATTGTGTGGTAAATTTTTTTTTTTTTTTGGGTAAGTATAATTTTCATTTAAGAAAAGAAAATATAGTACAACAGAGTCCCTCTTTAGGCGCTTCCCTCGACAGGCCAAGGGATACGCCACAGTCTATACAAGGCACATGTGCTAATTGATCTAGGAAGCTTAATACTGAGTATACGTTGTCGAACATCTTCTACTATTAAGTTGCCCACTACGCTCGGGGGTCTCTCCTCGTGCTCAAAACGTCTCAGGTTTCTCTCCCTCCAAATATGGTATACACACGATCCAAGCAGGCATCGGTAGGATATATTGATGATGTGCTTCCCACGCCATTTTCTTGCTCCCCATTCAACATCACTGACCCAATCCCTATTAGGCCACTGGAATCGTACAATGCGCCGAATACTAATGAGGCATCTCCTACTAAATCTGCAGTGGAAAAACAGGTGGTTATGTGACTCCACCATGTCTTCATTGCACAGCACGCAGCACCCTAGATGGGAGAGCCATGGTTTATCCGTCGTTGCGAGCTTCTCCAGGATAGCTAGCCAAAGGATAAATAAATGTCGCGGGATCTTTAAAGAACCCAAAAGTAGTGAAATCCAACCTACTTTCGGTCCTGCTGATATCATAGCCCGATAAAACTCCTGCGTAGTGGGTTTCCGACTCGAACCTTTCCATATAATACGATCTGTACCCCCATGGATCTGAGGCAGCACATGTGTAATCTCCACGCATTCCATGTCTGTGATCAATGGCCAGTGCCAATGGCCCTCACAGATAACTGAGCTAAACATGGTAGACTCATGCAATCCCAGACTGTTTGGTCCCCGCAGAAATCTGTCAAGGAGGGGTCCAAGGTGATGCCAGGGATCCTTCCATAAGAAAAAATCACTTCCATCACCAATACGATATTCCACCACTGAGCGTAACCAGCCTCTCAACCTCAACATTTTTCTCCATCCCCATGGTCCACGATTCTCCGGGATAGACCATATCGAATCATCTCGAAGTCTGCCATGCCGCAGCCACTCGACCCAGATAGAAGTCCTATCACATCGGATGACTTCACATAGCTTTTTGCACATCAATGATCGATTAAGAGTTCCCATATCCTTAAGGCCAAGTCCTACCTCCTCCTTCGGTTTGCAAATCTCCTTCCACGCAACTTTAGGGTATCCACTATTTCCGGTACCTCTCCATAAGAAAGCTCGCAATCGCTTCTCAATATCTTTAATGACCCCTTTTGGCAAAATAAATGCCGAAGCCCAATAAACACCCATAGCCACAAGAACAGACTTAATGATTTGTACCCTGCCGGCATATGACAGTGCCAATCCCTCCCAACCATTGATACGTGTATCGTTCTTACTCAGTAATGGTTGGCAGTCGGCGATAGATAATCGAGAAGAGATCAATGGTAGACCCAAATACCTCATCGGTAAGTGGCCTTCCTGAAACCCCAACACCGCAAGTAGCTCCCCTCGTACATTCTGGGCTGATCATTGTGTGGTAAATTTCCTAAGCGTAATAATAACTACAAGTTAGTGTAAAAGGGAAACAAACTTGTTTTAATAATACCGTGCAAAACAGCTAATATTTGAACGTTCTCAGAATTCAACGAAACTTGACCCAATCCCAGGTCTAGACCCAAGCATTTTTATTAGAAAATTGCCAAGCGTAATAATAACTACAAGTTAGTATAAAAAGGAAAAAAAAACTTGTTTCAATAAAACCGTCCAAAACAGCTAACTTTTGAACATTCTCAAAATTCGACGAAACTTGACCCAATCGTTGGTCTAGACCCTAGAATATCTGTGGTAAATTTGCTAAGCGTAATAATAACCACAAGTTAGTATAAAAGGAAAACAAACTTGCTTTAATAAAACCGTGCAAAACAGCTAAATTTTGAGCATTCTCAGAATTCGATGAAAATTGATCCAATCGTAGGTCTAGACCCAAGAATTTGTGTATTAAATTTCCTAAATGTAATAATAACTACAAGTTAATATAAAAGGGAAACACACTTGTTTTAATAAAACCGTGTAAAACAGCTAACTTATGAACGTTCTCATAGTTCGACGAAACTTGACCCAATCGCAGGTCTAGACCCAAGCATTTGTGTTGTCAATTTGCTAATCGTAATAATAACAACAGGTTAGTATAAAAGGAAAACAAACTTGTTTTAATAAACCCGTGCAAACCAGCTAAATTTTGAACGGTCTCAGAATTCGATGAAACTTGACCAAAACGTTGGTCTAGACCAAAACATCTATGTTGTAATTTTCCCAGTGTAATACTGACTACAAGTTAGTATAAAAGGGAAACAAACTTGTTTTAATAAAACCGTGCAAAACAGCTAAGTTTTGAGCATTCTCAGAATTCGACGAAACTTGACCCAAACGTTGGTCTAGATCCAAGAATTTGTGTGTTAAATTTCTAAGCGTAATTATAATTAAAAGTTAGTATAAAAGGGAAACAAAACTGCTTTAATAAAACCGTGCAAAACAGCTAAATTTTGAACGTTCTCAAAATTTTACGAAACTTGACCCCAACATAGATCTAGACCCAAGCATTTGTGTTATACATTTGCTAAGCGTAATAATAACTACAAGTTAGTATAAAAGGGAAACAAACTTGCTTTAATAAAATCGTGCAAAACAGATAAATTTTGAACGTTCTCAGAATTCAACAAAACCTGTCCCAAACGTTGGTCTAGACCCAAGCATTTGTGTGGTATATTTGCTAAGCATAATAATAACTACAAGTTAGTATAAAAGGGAAACAAACTTGTTTTAATAAAACCGTGCAAAACAGTTAACTTTTGAACGTACACTGAATTCAATGAAACTTGACCCAACCGTTGGTCTAAACCCAAGCATTTGTGTTGCAAATTTGCTAAACGTAATAATAACTACAAGTTAGTATAAAAGTGAAACAAACTTGCTTTAATAAAACCATGCAAAACAACTAAATTTTGAACCTTCTCAGAATTCGACGAAACTTAACCCAAACATTGGTCTAGACCCAAGCATTTGTCTTGTAAATTTGCTATGCGTAATAATAACTACAAGTTAGTACAAAAGGGAAACAAACTTGTTTTAATAAAACCGTGCAAAACAGCTAACTTTTGAACGTTCTCAGGATTCGACAAAACTTGATCCAATCGTTGGTCTAGATCCAAGAATATGTGTGGTAAATTTTCTAAGCGTAATAATACCTACAAGTTAGTATAAAAGAGAAACAAACTTGCTTTAATAAAGCCGTGCAAAACAACTAAATTTTGAACGTTCTCAGAATTCGACGAAACCTGTCTCAAACGTTGGTCTAGACCCAAGCATTGTGTGGGAATTTTTTTTTTTTTTTTTGGGTAAGTATAATTTTCATTTAAGAAAAGAAAATATAGTACAACAGAGTCCCTCTTTAGGCGCTTCCCTCGACAGGCCAAGGGATACGCCACAGTCTATACAAGGCACATGTGCTAATTGATCTAGGAAGCTTAATACTGAGTATACGTTGTCGAACATCTTCTACTATTAAGTTGCCCACTACGCTCGGGGGTCTCTCCTCGTGCTCAAAACGTCTCAGGTTTCTCTCCCTCCAAATATGGTATACACACGATCCAAGCAGGCATCGGTAGGATATATTGATGATGTGCTTCCCACGCCATTTTCTTGCTCCCCATTCAACATCACTGACCCAATCCCTATTAGGCCACTGGAATCGTACAATGCGCCGAATACTAATGAGGCATCTCCTACTAAATCTGTAGTGGAAAAACAGGTGGTTATGTGACTCCACCATGTCTTCATTGCACAGCACGCAGCACCCTAGATGGGAGAGCCATGGTTTATCCATCGTTGCGAGCTTCTCCAGGATAGCTAGCCAAAGGATAAATAAATGTCGCGGGATCTTTAAAGAACCCAAAAGTAGTGAAATCCAACCTACTTTCGGTCCTGCTGATATCATAGCCCGATAAAACTCCTGCGTAGTGGGTTTCCGACTCGAACCTTTCCATATAATACGATCTGTACCCCCATGGATCTGAGGCAGCACATGTGTAATCTCCACGCATTCCATGTCTGTGATCAATGGCCAGTGCCAATGGCCCTCACAGATAACTGAGCTAAACATGGTAGACTCATGCAATCCCAGACTGTTTGGTCCCCGCAGAAATCTGTCAAGGAGGGGTCCAAGGTGATGCCAGGGATCCTTCCATAAGAAAAAATCACTTCCATCACCAATACGATATTCCACCACTGAGCGTAACCAGCCTCTCAACCTCAACATTTTTCTCCATCCCCATGGTCCACGATTCTCCGGGATAGACCATATCGAATCATCTCGAAGTCTGCCATGCCGCAGCCACTCGACCCAGATAGAAGTCCTATCACATCGGATGACTTCACATAGCTTTTTGCACATCAATGATCGATTATGAGTTCCCATATCCTTAAGGCCAAGTCCTACCTCCTCCTTCGGTTTGCAAATCTCCTTCCACGCAACTTTAGGGTATCCACTATTTCCGGTACCTCTCCATAAGAAAGCTCGCAATCGCTTCTCAATATCTTTAATGACCCCTTTTGGCAAAATAAATGCCGAAGCCCAATAAACACCCATAGCCACAAGAACAGACTTAATGATTTGTACCCTGCCGGCATATGACAGTGCCAATCCCTCCCAACCATTGATACGTGTATCGTTCTTACTCAGTAATGGTTGGCAGTCGGCGATAGATAATCGAGAAGAGATCAATGGTAGACCCAAATACCTCATCGGTAAGTGGCCTTCCTGAAACCCCAACACCGCAAGTAGCTCCCCTCGTACATTCTGGGCTGATCATTGTGTGGTAAATTTCCTAAGCGTAATAATAACTACAAGTTAGTGTAAAAGGGAAACAAACTTGTTTTAATAATACCGTGCAAAACAGCTAATATTTGAACGTTCTCAGAATTCAACGAAACTTGACCCAATCCCAGGTCTAGACCCAAGCATTTTTATTAGAAAATTGCCAAGCGTAATAATAACTACAAGTTAGTATAAAAAGGAAAAAAAAACTTGTTTCAATAAAACCGTCCAAAACAGCTAACTTTTGAACATTCTCAAAATTCGACGAAACTTGACCCAATCGTTGGTCTAGACCCTAGAATATCTGTGGTAAATTTGCTAAGCGTAATAATAACCACAAGTTAGTATAAAAGGAAAACAAACTTGCTTTAATAAAACCGTGCAAAACAGCTAAATTTTGAGCATTCTCAGAATTCGATGAAAATTGATCCAATCGTAGGTCTAGACCCAAGAATTTGTGTATTAAATTTCCTAAATGTAATAATAACTACAAGTTAATATAAAAGGGAAACACACTTGTTTTAATAAAACCGTGTAAAACAGCTAACTTATGAACGTTCTCATAGTTCGACGAAACTTGACCCAATCGCAGGTCTAGACCCAAGCATTTGTGTTGTCAATTTGCTAATCGTAATAATAACAACAGGTTAGTATAAAAGGAAAACAAACTTGTTTTAATAAACCCGTGCAAACCAGCTAAATTTTGAACGGTCTCAGAATTCGATGAAACTTGACCAAAACGTTGGTCTAGACCAAAACATCTATGTTGTAATTTGCCCAGTGTAATACTGACTACAAGTTAGTATAAAAGGGAAACAAACTTGTTTTAATAAAACCGTGCAAAACAGCTAAATTTTGAGCATTCTCAGAATTCGACGAAACTTGACCCAAACGTTGGTCTAGATCCAAGAATTTGTGTGTTAAATTTCTAAGCGTAATTATAATTAAAAGTTAGTATAAAAGGGAAACAAAACTGCTTTAATAAAACCGTGCAAAACAGCTAAATTTTGAACGTTCTCAAAATTTTACGAAACTTGACCCCAACATAGATCTAGACCCAAGCATTTGTGTTATACATTTGCTAAGCGTAATAATAACTACAAGTTAGTATAAAAGGGAAACAAACTTGCTTTAATAAAATCGTGCAAAACAGATAAATTTTGAACGTTCTCAGAATTCAACAAAACCTGTCCCAAACGTTGGTCTAGACCCAAGCATTTGTGTGGTATATTTGCTAAGCATAATAATAACTACAAGTTAGTATAAAAGGGAAACAAACTTGTTTTAATAAAACCGTGCAAAACAGTTAACTTTTGAACGTACACTGAATTCAATGAAACTTGACCCAACCGTTGGTCTAAACCCAAGCATTTGTGTTGCAAATTTGCTAAACGTAATAATAACTACAAGTTAGTATAAAAGTGAAACAAACTTGCTTTAATAAAACCATGCAAAACAACTAAATTTTGAACCTTCTCAGAATTCGACGAAACTTAACCCAAACATTGGTCTAGACCCAAGCATTTGTCTTGTAAATTTGCTATGCGTAATAATAACTACAAGTTAGTACAAAAGGGAAACAAACTTGTTTTAATAAAACCGTGCAAAACAGCTAACTTTTGAACGTTCTCAGGATTCGACAAAACTTGATCCAATCGTTGGTCTAGATCCAAGAATATGTGTGGTAAATTTTCTAAGCGTAATAATACCTACAAGTTAGTATAAAAGAGAAACAAACTTGCTTTAATAAAGCCGTGCAAAACAACTAAATTTTGAACGTTCTCAGAATTCGACGAAACCTGTCTCAAACGTTGGTCTAGACCCAAGCATTGTGTGGTAAATTTTTTTTTTTTTTTTGGGTAAGTATAATTTTCATTTAAGAAAAGAAAATATAGTACAACAGAGTCCCTCTTTAGGCGCTTCCCTCGACAGGCCAAGGGATACGCCACAGTCTATACAAGGCACATGTGCTAATTGATCTAGGAAGCTTAATACTGAGTATACGTTGTCGAACATCTTCTACTATTAAGTTGCCCACTACGCTCGGGGGTCTCTCCTCGTGCTCAAAACGTCTCAGGTTTCTCTCCCTCCAAATATGGTATACACACGATCCAAGCAGGCATCGGTAGGATATATTGATGATGTGCTTCCCACGCCATTTTCTTGCTCCCCATTCAACATCACTGACCCAATCCCTATTAGGCCACTGGAATCGTACAATGCGCCGAATACTAATGAGGCATCTCCTACTAAATCTGCAGTGGAAAAACAGGTGGTTATGTGACTCCACCATGTCTTCATTGCACAGCACGCAGCACCCTAGATGGGAGAGCCATGGTTTATCCGTCGTTGCGAGCTTCTCCAGGATAGCTAGCCAAAGGATAAATAAATGTCGCGGGATCTTTAAAGAACCCAAAAGTAGTGAAATCCAACCTACTTTCGGTCCTGCTGATATCATAGCCCGATAAAACTCCTGCGTAGTGGGTTTCCGACTCGAACCTTTCCATATAATACGATCTGTACCCCCATGGATCTGAGGCAGCACATGTGTAATCTCCACGCATTCCATGTCTGTGATCAATGGCCAGTGCCAATGGCCCTCACAGATAACTGAGCTAAACATGGTAGACTCATGCAATCCCAGACTGTTTGGTCCCCGCAGAAATCTGTCAAGGAGGGGTCCAAGGTGATGCCAGGGATCCTTCCATAAGAAAAAATCACTTCCATCACCAATACGATATTCCACCACTGAGCGTAACCAGCCTCTCAACCTCAACATTTTTCTCCATCCCCATGGTCCACGATTCTCCGGGATAGACCATATCGAATCATCTCGAAGTCTGCCATGCCGCAGCCACTCGACCCAGATAGAAGTCCTATCACATCGGATGACTTCACATAGCTTTTTGCACATCAATGATCGATTAAGAGTTCCCATATCCTTAAGGCCAAGTCCTACCTCCTCCTTCGGTTTGCAAATCTCCTTCCACGCAACTTTAGGGTATCCACTATTTCCGGTACCTCTCCATAAGAAAGCTCGCAATCGCTTCTCAATATCTTTAATGACCCCTTTTGGCAAAATAAATGCCGAAGCCCAATAAACACCCATAGCCACAAGAACAGACTTAATGATTTGTACCCTGCCGGCATATGACAGTGCCAATCCCTCCCAACCATTGATACGTGTATCGTTCTTACTCAGTAATGGTTGGCAGTCGGCGATAGATAATCGAGAAGAGATCAATGGTAGACCCAAATACCTCATCGGTAAGTGGCCTTCCTGAAACCCCAACACCGCAAGTAGCTCCCCTCGTACATTCTGGGCTGATCATTGTGTGGTAAATTTCCTAAGCGTAATAATAACTACAAGTTAGTGTAAAAGGGAAACAAACTTGTTTTAATAATACCGTGCAAAACAGCTAATATTTGAACGTTCTCAGAATTCAACGAAACTTGACCCAATCCCAGGTCTAGACCCAAGCATTTTTATTAGAAAATTGCCAAGCGTAATAATAACTACAAGTTAGTATAAAAAGGAAAAAAAAACTTGTTTCAATAAAACCGTCCAAAACAGCTAACTTTTGAACATTCTCAAAATTCGACGAAACTTGACCCAATCGTTGGTCTAGACCCTAGAATATCTGTGGTAAATTTGCTAAGCGTAATAATAACCACAAGTTAGTATAAAAGGAAAACAAACTTGCTTTAATAAAACCGTGCAAAACAGCTAAATTTTGAGCATTCTCAGAATTCGATGAAAATTGATCCAATCGTAGGTCTAGACCCAAGAATTTGTGTATTAAATTTCCTAAATGTAATAATAACTACAAGTTAATATAAAAGGGAAACACACTTGTTTTAATAAAACCGTGTAAAACAGCTAACTTATGAACGTTCTCATAGTTCGACGAAACTTGACCCAATCGCAGGTCTAGACCCAAGCATTTGTGTTGTCAATTTGCTAATCGTAATAATAACAACAGGTTAGTATAAAAGGAAAACAAACTTGTTTTAATAAACCCGTGCAAACCAGCTAAATTTTGAACGGTCTCAGAATTCGATGAAACTTGACCAAAACGTTGGTCTAGACCAAAACATCTATGTTGTAATTTTCCCAGTGTAATACTGACTACAAGTTAGTATAAAAGGGAAACAAACTTGTTTTAATAAAACCGTGCAAAACAGCTAAGTTTTGAGCATTCTCAGAATTCGACGAAACTTGACCCAAACGTTGGTCTAGATCCAAGAATTTGTGTGTTAAATTTCTAAGCGTAATTATAATTAAAAGTTAGTATAAAAGGGAAACAAAACTGCTTTAATAAAACCGTGCAAAACAGCTAAATTTTGAACGTTCTCAAAATTTTACGAAACTTGACCCCAACATAGATCTAGACCCAAGCATTTGTGTTATACATTTGCTAAGCGTAATAATAACTACAAGTTAGTATAAAAGGGAAACAAACTTGCTTTAATAAAATCGTGCAAAACAGATAAATTTTGAACGTTCTCAGAATTCAACAAAACCTGTCCCAAACGTTGGTCTAGACCCAAGCATTTGTGTGGTATATTTGCTAAGCATAATAATAACTACAAGTTAGTATAAAAGGGAAACAAACTTGTTTTAATAAAACCGTGCAAAACAGTTAACTTTTGAACGTACACTGAATTCAATGAAACTTGACCCAACCGTTGGTCTAAACCCAAGCATTTGTGTTGCAAATTTGCTAAACGTAATAATAACTACAAGTTAGTATAAAAGTGAAACAAACTTGCTTTAATAAAACCATGCAAAACAACTAAATTTTGAACCTTCTCAGAATTCGACGAAACTTAACCCAAACATTGGTCTAGACCCAAGCATTTGTCTTGTAAATTTGCTATGCGTAATAATAACTACAAGTTAGTACAAAAGGGAAACAAACTTGTTTTAATAAAACCGTGCAAAACAGCTAACTTTTGAACGTTCTCAGGATTCGACAAAACTTGATCCAATCGTTGGTCTAGATCCAAGAATATGTGTGGTAAATTTTCTAAGCGTAATAATACCTACAAGTTAGTATAAAAGAGAAACAAACTTGCTTTAATAAAGCCGTGCAAAACAACTAAATTTTGAACGTTCTCAGAATTCGACGAAACCTGTCTCAAACGTTGGTCTAGACCCAAGCATTGTGTGGTAAATTTTTTTTTTTTTTTTGGGTAAGTATAATTTTCATTTAAGAAAAGAAAATATAGTACAACAGAGTCCCTCTTTAGGCGCTTCCCTCGACAGGCCAAGGGATACGCCACAGTCTATACAAGGCACATGTGCTAATTGATCTAGGAAGCTTAATACTGAGTATACGTTGTCGAACATCTTCTACTATTAAGTTGCCCACTACGCTCGGGGGTCTCTCCTCGTGCTCAAAACGTCTCAGGTTTCTCTCCCTCCAAATATGGTATACACACGATCCAAGCAGGCATCGGTAGGATATATTGATGATGTGCTTCCCACGCCATTTTCTTGCTCCCCATTCAACATCACTGACCCAATCCCTATTAGGCCACTGGAATCGTACAATGCGCCGAATACTAATGAGGCATCTCCTACTAAATCTGCAGTGGAAAAACAGGTGGTTATGTGACTCCACCATGTCTTCATTGCACAGCACGCAGCACCCTAGATGGGAGAGCCATGGTTTATCCGTCGTTGCGAGCTTCTCCAGGATAGCTAGCCAAAGGATAAATAAATGTCGCGGGATCTTTAAAGAACCCAAAAGTAGTGAAATCCAACCTACTTTCGGTCCTGCTGATATCATAGCCCGATAAAACTCCTGCGTAGTGGGTTTCCGACTCGAACCTTTCCATATAATACGATCTGTACCCCCATGGATCTGAGGCAGCACATGTGTAATCTCCACGCATTCCATGTCTGTGATCAATGGCCAGTGCCAATGGCCCTCACAGATAACTGAGCTAAACATGGTAGACTCATGCAATCCCAGACTGTTTGGTCCCCGCAGAAATCTGTCAAGGAGGGGTCCAAGGTGATGCCAGGGATCCTTCCATAAGAAAAAATCACTTCCATCACCAATACGATATTCCACCACTGAGCGTAACCAGCCTCTCAACCTCAACATTTTTCTCCATCCCCATGGTCCACGATTCTCCGGGATAGACCATATCGAATCATCTCGAAGTCTGCCATGCCGCAGCCACTCGACCCAGATAGAAGTCCTATCACATCGGATGACTTCACATAGCTTTTTGCACATCAATGATCGATTAAGAGTTCCCATATCCTTAAGGCCAAGTCCTACCTCCTCCTTCGGTTTGCAAATCTCCTTCCACGCAACTTTAGGGTATCCACTATTTCCGGTACCTCTCCATAAGAAAGCTCGCAATCGCTTCTCAATATCTTTAATGACCCCTTTTGGCAAAATAAATGCCGAAGCCCAATAAACACCCATAGCCACAAGAACAGACTTAATGATTTGTACCCTGCCGGCATATGACAGTGCCAATCCCTCCCAACCATTGATACGTGTATCGTTCTTACTCAGTAATGGTTGGCAGTCGGCGATAGATAATCGAGAAGAGATCAATGGTAGACCCAAATACCTCATCGGTAAGTGGCCTTCCTGAAACCCCAACACCGCAAGTAGCTCCCCTCGTACATTCTGGGCTGATCATTGTGTGGTAAATTTCCTAAGCGTAATAATAACTACAAGTTAGTGTAAAAGGGAAACAAACTTGTTTTAATAATACCGTGCAAAACAGCTAATATTTGAACGTTCTCAGAATTCAACGAAACTTGACCCAATCCCAGGTCTAGACCCAAGCATTTTTATTAGAAAATTGCCAAGCGTAATAATAACTACAAGTTAGTATAAAAAGGAAAAAAAAACTTGTTTCAATAAAACCGTCCAAAACAGCTAACTTTTGAACATTCTCAAAATTCGACGAAACTTGACCCAATCGTTGGTCTAGACCCTAGAATATCTGTGGTAAATTTGCTAAGCGTAATAATAACCACAAGTTAGTATAAAAGGAAAACAAACTTGCTTTAATAAAACCGTGCAAAACAGCTAAATTTTGAGCATTCTCAGAATTCGATGAAAATTGATCCAATCGTAGGTCTAGACCCAAGAATTTGTGTATTAAATTTCCTAAATGTAATAATAACTACAAGTTAATATAAAAGGGAAACACACTTGTTTTAATAAAACCGTGTAAAACAGCTAACTTATGAACGTTCTCATAGTTCGACGAAACTTGACCCAATCGCAGGTCTAGACCCAAGCATTTGTGTTGTCAATTTGCTAATCGTAATAATAACAACAGGTTAGTATAAAAGGAAAACAAACTTGTTTTAATAAACCCGTGCAAACCAGCTAAATTTTGAACGGTCTCAGAATTCGATGAAACTTGACCAAAACGTTGGTCTAGACCAAAACATCTATGTTGTAATTTTCCCAGTGTAATACTGACTACAAGTTAGTATAAAAGGGAAACAAACTTGTTTTAATAAAACCGTGCAAAACAGCTAAGTTTTGAGCATTCTCAGAATTCGACGAAACTTGACCCAAACGTTGGTCTAGATCCAAGAATTTGTGTGTTAAATTTCTAAGCGTAATTATAATTAAAAGTTAGTATAAAAGGGAAACAAAACTGCTTTAATAAAACCGTGCAAAACAGCTAAATTTTGAACGTTCTCAAAATTTTACGAAACTTGACCCCAACATAGATCTAGACCCAAGCATTTGTGTTATACATTTGCTAAGCGTAATAATAACTACAAGTTAGTATAAAAGGGAAACAAACTTGCTTTAATAAAATCGTGCAAAACAGATAAATTTTGAACGTTCTCAGAATTCAACAAAACCTGTCCCAAACGTTGGTCTAGACCCAAGCATTTGTGTGGTATATTTGCTAAGCATAATAATAACTACAAGTTAGTATAAAAGGGAAACAAACTTGTTTTAATAAAACCGTGCAAAACAGTTAACTTTTGAACGTACACTGAATTCAATGAAACTTGACCCAACCGTTGGTCTAAACCCAAGCATTTGTGTTGCAAATTTGCTAAACGTAATAATAACTACAAGTTAGTATAAAAGTGAAACAAACTTGCTTTAATAAAACCATGCAAAACAACTAAATTTTGAACCTTCTCAGAATTCGACGAAACTTAACCCAAACATTGGTCTAGACCCAAGCATTTGTCTTGTAAATTTGCTATGCGTAATAATAACTACAAGTTAGTACAAAAGGGAAACAAACTTGTTTTAATAAAACCGTGCAAAACAGCTAACTTTTGAACGTTCTCAGGATTCGACAAAACTTGATCCAATCGTTGGTCTAGATCCAAGAATATGTGTGGTAAATTTTCTAAGCGTAATAATACCTACAAGTTAGTATAAAAGAGAAACAAACTTGCTTTAATAAAGCCGTGCAAAACAACTAAATTTTGAACGTTCTCAGAATTCGACGAAACCTGTCTCAAACGTTGGTCTAGACCCAAGCATTGTGTGGTAAATTTTTTTTTTTTTTTTGGGTAAGTATAATTTTCATTTAAGAAAAGAAAATATAGTACAACAGAGTCCCTCTTTAGGCGCTTCCCTCGACAGGCCAAGGGATACGCCACAGTCTATACAAGGCACATGTGCTAATTGATCTAGGAAGCTTAATACTGAGTATACGTTGTCGAACATCTTCTACTATTAAGTTGCCCACTACGCTCGGGGGTCTCTCCTCGTGCTCAAAACGTCTCAGGTTTCTCTCCCTCCAAATATGGTATACACACGATCCAAGCAGGCATCGGTAGGATATATTGATGATGTGCTTCCCACGCCATTTTCTTGCTCCCCATTCAACATCACTGACCCAATCCCTATTAGGCCACTGGAATCGTACAATGCGCCGAATACTAATGAGGCATCTCCTACTAAATCTGCAGTGGAAAAACAGGTGGTTATGTGACTCCACCATGTCTTCATTGCACAGCACGCAGCACCCTAGATGGGAGAGCCATGGTTTATCCGTCGTTGCGAGCTTCTCCAGGATAGCTAGCCAAAGGATAAATAAATGTCGCGGGATCTTTAAAGAACCCAAAAGTAGTGAAATCCAACCTACTTTCGGTCCTGCTGATATCATAGCCCGATAAAACTCCTGCGTAGTGGGTTTCCGACTCGAACCTTTCCATATAATACGATCTGTACCCCCATGGATCTGAGGCAGCACATGTGTAATCTCCACGCATTCCATGTCTGTGATCAATGGCCAGTGCCAATGGCCCTCACAGATAACTGAGCTAAACATGGTAGACTCATGCAATCCCAGACTGTTTGGTCCCCGCAGAAATCTGTCAAGGAGGGGTCCAAGGTGATGCCAGGGATCCTTCCATAAGAAAAAATCACTTCCATCACCAATACGATATTCCACCACTGAGCGTAACCAGCCTCTCAACCTCAACATTTTTCTCCATCCCCATGGTCCACGATTCTCCGGGATAGACCATATCGAATCATCTCGAAGTCTGCCATGCCGCAGCCACTCGACCCAGATAGAAGTCCTATCACATCGGATGACTTCACATAGCTTTTTGCACATCAATGATCGATTAAGAGTTCCCATATCCTTAAGGCCAAGTCCTACCTCCTCCTTCGGTTTGCAAATCTCCTTCCACGCAACTTTAGGGTATCCACTATTTCCGGTACCTCTCCATAAGAAAGCTCGCAATCGCTTCTCAATATCTTTAATGACCCCTTTTGGCAAAATAAATGCCGAAGCCCAATAAACACCCATAGCCACAAGAACAGACTTAATGATTTGTACCCTGCCGGCATATGACAGTGCCAATCCCTCCCAACCATTGATACGTGTATCGTTCTTACTCAGTAATGGTTGGCAGTCGGCGATAGATAATCGAGAAGAGATCAATGGTAGACCCAAATACCTCATCGGTAAGTGGCCTTCCTGAAACCCCAACACCGCAAGTAGCTCCCCTCGTACATTCTGGGCTGATCATTGTGTGGTAAATTTCCTAAGCGTAATAATAACTACAAGTTAGTGTAAAAGGGAAACAAACTTGTTTTAATAATACCGTGCAAAACAGCTAATATTTGAACGTTCTCAGAATTCAACGAAACTTGACCCAATCCCAGGTCTAGACCCAAGCATTTTTATTAGAAAATTGCCAAGCGTAATAATAACTACAAGTTAGTATAAAAAGGAAAAAAAAACTTGTTTCAATAAAACCGTCCAAAACAGCTAACTTTTGAACATTCTCAAAATTCGACGAAACTTGACCCAATCGTTGGTCTAGACCCTAGAATATCTGTGGTAAATTTGCTAAGCGTAATAATAACCACAAGTTAGTATAAAAGGAAAACAAACTTGCTTTAATAAAACCGTGCAAAACAGCTAAATTTTGAGCATTCTCAGAATTCGATGAAAATTGATCCAATCGTAGGTCTAGACCCAAGAATTTGTGTATTAAATTTCCTAAATGTAATAATAACTACAAGTTAATATAAAAGGGAAACACACTTGTTTTAATAAAACCGTGTAAAACAGCTAACTTATGAACGTTCTCATAGTTCGACGAAACTTGACCCAATCGCAGGTCTAGACCCAAGCATTTGTGTTGTCAATTTGCTAATCGTAATAATAACAACAGGTTAGTATAAAAGGAAAACAAACTTGTTTTAATAAACCCGTGCAAACCAGCTAAATTTTGAACGGTCTCAGAATTCGATGAAACTTGACCAAAACGTTGGTCTAGACCAAAACATCTATGTTGTAATTTTCCCAGTGTAATACTGACTACAAGTTAGTATAAAAGGGAAACAAACTTGTTTTAATAAAACCGTGCAAAACAGCTAAGTTTTGAGCATTCTCAGAATTCGACGAAACTTGACCCAAACGTTGGTCTAGATCCAAGAATTTGTGTGTTAAATTTCTAAGCGTAATTATAATTAAAAGTTAGTATAAAAGGGAAACAAAACTGCTTTAATAAAACCGTGCAAAACAGCTAAATTTTGAACGTTCTCAAAATTTTACGAAACTTGACCCCAACATAGATCTAGACCCAAGCATTTGTGTTATACATTTGCTAAGCGTAATAATAACTACAAGTTAGTATAAAAGGGAAACAAACTTGCTTTAATAAAATCGTGCAAAACAGATAAATTTTGAACGTTCTCAGAATTCAACAAAACCTGTCCCAAACGTTGGTCTAGACCCAAGCATTTGTGTGGTATATTTGCTAAGCATAATAATAACTACAAGTTAGTATAAAAGGGAAACAAACTTGTTTTAATAAAACCGTGCAAAACAGTTAACTTTTGAACGTACACTGAATTCAATGAAACTTGACCCAACCGTTGGTCTAAACCCAAGCATTTGTGTTGCAAATTTGCTAAACGTAATAATAACTACAAGTTAGTATAAAAGTGAAACAAACTTGCTTTAATAAAACCATGCAAAACAACTAAATTTTGAACCTTCTCAGAATTCGACGAAACTTAACCCAAACATTGGTCTAGACCCAAGCATTTGTCTTGTAAATTTGCTATGCGTAATAATAACTACAAGTTAGTACAAAAGGGAAACAAACTTGTTTTAATAAAACCGTGCAAAACAGCTAACTTTTGAACGTTCTCAGGATTCGACAAAACTTGATCCAATCGTTGGTCTAGATCCAAGAATATGTGTGGTAAATTTTCTAAGCGTAATAATACCTACAAGTTAGTATAAAAGAGAAACAAACTTGCTTTAATAAAGCCGTGCAAAACAACTAAATTTTGAACGTTCTCAGAATTCGACGAAACCTGTCTCAAACGTTGGTCTAGACCCAAGCATTGTGTGGTAAATTTTTTTTTTTTTTTTGGGTAAGTATAATTTTCATTTAAGAAAAGAAAATATAGTACAACAGAGTCCCTCTTTAGGCGCTTCCCTCGACAGGCCAAGGGATACGCCACAGTCTATACAAGGCACATGTGCTAATTGATCTAGGAAGCTTAATACTGAGTATACGTTGTCGAACATCTTCTACTATTAAGTTGCCCACTACGCTCGGGGGTCTCTCCTCGTGCTCAAAACGTCTCAGGTTTCTCTCCCTCCAAATATGGTATACACACGATCCAAGCAGGCATCGGTAGGATATATTGATGATGTGCTTCCCACGCCATTTTCTTGCTCCCCATTCAACATCACTGACCCAATCCCTATTAGGCCACTGGAATCGTACAATGCGCCGAATACTAATGAGGCATCTCCTACTAAATCTGCAGTGGAAAAACAGGTGGTTATGTGACTCCACCATGTCTTCATTGCACAGCACGCAGCACCCTAGATGGGAGAGCCATGGTTTATCCGTCGTTGCGAGCTTCTCCAGGATAGCTAGCCAAAGGATAAATAAATGTCGCGGGATCTTTAAAGAACCCAAAAGTAGTGAAATCCAACCTACTTTCGGTCCTGCTGATATCATAGCCCGATAAAACTCCTGCGTAGTGGGTTTCCGACTCGAACCTTTCCATATAATACGATCTGTACCCCCATGGATCTGAGGCAGCACATGTGTAATCTCCACGCATTCCATGTCTGTGATCAATGGCCAGTGCCAATGGCCCTCACAGATAACTGAGCTAAACATGGTAGACTCATGCAATCCCAGACTGTTTGGTCCCCGCAGAAATCTGTCAAGGAGGGGTCCAAGGTGATGCCAGGGATCCTTCCATAAGAAAAAATCACTTCCATCACCAATACGATATTCCACCACTGAGCGTAACCAGCCTCTCAACCTCAACATTTTTCTCCATCCCCATGGTCCACGATTCTCCGGGATAGACCATATCGAATCATCTCGAAGTCTGCCATGCCGCAGCCACTCGACCCAGATAGAAGTCCTATCACATCGGATGACTTCACATAGCTTTTTGCACATCAATGATCGATTATGAGTTCCCATATCCTTAAGGCCAAGTCCTACCTCCTCCTTCGGTTTGCAAATCTCCTTCCACGCAACTTTAGGGTATCCACTATTTCCGGTACCTCTCCATAAGAAAGCTCGCAATCGCTTCTCAATATCTTTAATGACCCCTTTTGGCAAAATAAATGCCGAAGCCCAATAAACACCCATAGCCACAAGAACAGACTTAATGATTTGTACCCTGCCGGCATATGACAGTGCCAATCCCTCCCAACCATTGATACGTGTATCGTTCTTACTCAGTAATGGTTGGCAGTCGGCGATAGATAATCGAGAAGAGATCAATGGTAGACCCAAATACCTCATCGGTAAGTGGCCTTCCTGAAACCCCAACACCGCAAGTAGCTCCCCTCGTACATTCTGGGCTGATCATTGTGTGGTAAATTTCCTAAGCGTAATAATAACTACAAGTTAGTGTAAAAGGGAAACAAACTTGTTTTAATAATACCGTGCAAAACAGCTAATATTTGAACGTTCTCAGAATTCAACGAAACTTGACCCAATCCCAGGTCTAGACCCAAGCATTTTTATTAGAAAATTGCCAAGCGTAATAATAACTACAAGTTAGTATAAAAAGGAAAAAAAAACTTGTTTCAATAAAACCGTCCAAAACAGCTAACTTTTGAACATTCTCAAAATTCGACGAAACTTGACCCAATCGTTGGTCTAGACCCTAGAATATCTGTGGTAAATTTGCTAAGCGTAATAATAACCACAAGTTAGTATAAAAGGAAAACAAACTTGCTTTAATAAAACCGTGCAAAACAGCTAAATTTTGAGCATTCTCAGAATTCGATGAAAATTGATCCAATCGTAGGTCTAGACCCAAGAATTTGTGTATTAAATTTCCTAAATGTAATAATAACTACAAGTTAATATAAAAGGGAAACACACTTGTTTTAATAAAACCGTGTAAAACAGCTAACTTATGAACGTTCTCATAGTTCGACGAAACTTGACCCAATCGCAGGTCTAGACCCAAGCATTTGTGTTGTCAATTTGCTAATCGTAATAATAACAACAGGTTAGTATAAAAGGAAAACAAACTTGTTTTAATAAACCCGTGCAAACCAGCTAAATTTTGAACGGTCTCAGAATTCGATGAAACTTGACCAAAACGTTGGTCTAGACCAAAACATCTATGTTGTAATTTTCCCAGTGTAATACTGACTACAAGTTAGTATAAAAGGGAAACAAACTTGTTTTAATAAAACCGTGCAAAACAGCTAAGTTTTGAGCATTCTCAGAATTCGACGAAACTTGACCCAAACGTTGGTCTAGATCCAAGAATTTGTGTGTTAAATTTCTAAGCGTAATTATAATTAAAAGTTAGTATAAAAGGGAAACAAAACTGCTTTAATAAAACCGTGCAAAACAGCTAAGTTTTGAGCATTCTCAGAATTCGACGAAACTTGACCCAAACGTTGGTCTAGATCCAAGAATTTGTGTGTTAAATTTCTAAGCGTAATTATAATTAAAAGTTAGTATAAAAGGGAAACAAAACTGCTTTAATAAAACCGTGCAAAACAGCTAAATTTTGAACGTTCTCAAAATTTTACGAAACTTGACCCCAACATAGATCTAGACCCAAGCATTTGTGTTATACATTTGCTAAGCGTAATAATAACTACAAGTTAGTATAAAAGGGAAACAAACTTGCTTTAATAAAATCGTGCAAAACAGATAAATTTTGAACGTTCTCAGAATTCAACAAAACCTGTCCCAAACGTTGGTCTAGACCCAAGCATTTGTGTGGTATATTTGCTAAGCATAATAATAACTACAAGTTAGTATAAAAGGGAAACAAACTTGTTTTAATAAAACCGTGCAAAACAGTTAACTTTTGAACGTACACTGAATTCAATGAAACTTGACCCAACCGTTGGTCTAAACCCAAGCATTTGTGTTGCAAATTTGCTAAACGTAATAATAACTACAAGTTAGTATAAAAGTGAAACAAACTTGCTTTAATAAAACCATGCAAAACAACTAAATTTTGAACCTTCTCAGAATTCGACGAAACTTAACCCAAACATTGGTCTAGACCCAAGCATTTGTCTTGTAAATTTGCTATGCGTAATAATAACTACAAGTTAGTACAAAAGGGAAACAAACTTGTTTTAATAAAACCGTGCAAAACAGCTAACTTTTGAACGTTCTCAGGATTCGACAAAACTTGATCCAATCGTTGGTCTAGATCCAAGAATATGTGTGGTAAATTTTCTAAGCGTAATAATACCTACAAGTTAGTATAAAAGAGAAACAAACTTGCTTTAATAAAGCCGTGCAAAACAACTAAATTTTGAACGTTCTCAGAATTCGACGAAACCTGTCTCAAACGTTGGTCTAGACCCAAGCATTGTGTGGTAAATTTTTTTTTTTTTTTTGGGTAAGTATAATTTTCATTTAAGAAAAGAAAATATAGTACAACAGAGTCCCTCTTTAGGCGCTTCCCTCGACAGGCCAAGGGATACGCCACAGTCTATACAAGGCACATGTGCTAATTGATCTAGGAAGCTTAATACTGAGTATACGTTGTCGAACATCTTCTACTATTAAGTTGCCCACTACGCTCGGGGGTCTCTCCTCGTGCTCAAAACGTCTCAGGTTTCTCTCCCTCCAAATATGGTATACACACGATCCAAGCAGGCATCGGTAGGATATATTGATGATGTGCTTCCCACGCCATTTTCTTGCTCCCCATTCAACATCACTGACCCAATCCCTATTAGGCCACTGGAATCGTACAATGCGCCGAATACTAATGAGGCATCTCCTACTAAATCTGCAGTGGAAAAACAGGTGGTTATGTGACTCCACCATGTCTTCATTGCACAGCACGCAGCACCCTAGATGGGAGAGCCATGGTTTATCCGTCGTTGCGAGCTTCTCCAGGATAGCTAGCCAAAGGATAAATAAATGTCGCGGGATCTTTAAAGAACCCAAAAGTAGTGAAATCCAACCTACTTTCGGTCCTGCTGATATCATAGCCCGATAAAACTCCTGCGTAGTGGGTTTCCGACTCGAACCTTTCCATATAATACGATCTGTACCCCCATGGATCTGAGGCAGCACATGTGTAATCTCCACGCATTCCATGTCTGTGATCAATGGCCAGTGCCAATGGCCCTCACAGATAACTGAGCTAAACATGGTAGACTCATGCAATCCCAGACTGTTTGGTCCCCGCAGAAATCTGTCAAGGAGGGGTCCAAGGTGATGCCAGGGATCCTTCCATAAGAAAAAATCACTTCCATCACCAATACGATATTCCACCACTGAGCGTAACCAGCCTCTCAACCTCAACATTTTTCTCCATCCCCATGGTCCACGATTCTCCGGGATAGACCATATCGAATCATCTCGAAGTCTGCCATGCCGCAGCCACTCGACCCAGATAGAAGTCCTATCACATCGGATGACTTCACATAGCTTTTTGCACATCAATGATCGATTAAGAGTTCCCATATCCTTAAGGCCAAGTCCTACCTCCTCCTTCGGTTTGCAAATCTCCTTCCACGCAACTTTAGGGTATCCACTATTTCCGGTACCTCTCCATAAGAAAGCTCGCAATCGCTTCTCAATATCTTTAATGACCCCTTTTGGCAAAATAAATGCCGAAGCCCAATAAACACCCATAGCCACAAGAACAGACTTAATGATTTGTACCCTGCCGGCATATGACAGTGCCAATCCCTCCCAACCATTGATACGTGTATCGTTCTTACTCAGTAATGGTTGGCAGTCGGCGATAGATAATCGAGAAGAGATCAATGGTAGACCCAAATACCTCATCGGTAAGTGGCCTTCCTGAAACCCCAACACCGCAAGTAGCTCCCCTCGTACATTCTGGGCTGATCATTGTGTGGTAAATTTCCTAAGCGTAATAATAACTACAAGTTAGTGTAAAAGGGAAACAAACTTGTTTTAATAATACCGTGCAAAACAGCTAATATTTGAACGTTCTCAGAATTCAACGAAACTTGACCCAATCCCAGGTCTAGACCCAAGCATTTTTATTAGAAAATTGCCAAGCGTAATAATAACTACAAGTTAGTATAAAAAGGAAAAAAAAACTTGTTTCAATAAAACCGTCCAAAACCGCTAACTTTTGAACATTCTCAAAATTCGACGAAACTTGACCCAATCGTTGGTCTAGACCCTAGAATATCTGTGGTAAATTTGCTAAGCGTAATAATAACCACAAGTTAGTATAAAAGGAAAACAAACTTGCTTTAATAAAACCGTGCAAAACAGCTAAATTTTGAGCATTCTCAGAATTCGATGAAAATTGATCCAATCGTAGGTCTAGACCCAAGAATTTGTGTATTAAATTTCCTAAATGTAATAATAACTACAAGTTAATATAAAAGGGAAACACACTTGTTTTAATAAAACCGTGTAAAACAGCTAACTTATGAACGTTCTCATAGTTCGACGAAACTTGACCCAATCGCAGGTCTAGACCCAAGCATTTGTGTTGTCAATTTGCTAATCGTAATAATAACAACAGGTTAGTATAAAAGGAAAACAAACTTGTTTTAATAAACCCGTGCAAACCAGCTAAATTTTGAACGGTCTCAGAATTCGATGAAACTTGACCAAAACGTTGGTCTAGACCAAAACATCTATGTTGTAATTTTTCCAGTGTAATACTGACTACAAGTTAGTATAAAAGGGAAACAAACTTGTTTTAATAAAACCGTGCAAAACAGCTAAATTTTGAGCATTCTCAGAATTCGACGAAACTTGACCCAAACGTTGGTCTAGATCCAAGAATTTGTGTGTTAAATTTCTAAGCGTAATTATAATTAAAAGTTAGTATAAAAGGGAAACAAAACTGCTTTAATAAAACCGTGCAAAACAGCTAAATTTTGAACGTTCTCAAAATTTTACGAAACTTGACCCCAACATAGATCTAGACCCAAGCATTTGTGTTATACATTTGCTAAGCGTAATAATAACTACAAGTTAGTATAAAAGGGAAACAAACTTGCTTTAATAAAATCGTGCAAAACAGATAAATTTTGAACGTTCTCAGAATTCAACAAAACCTGTCCCAAACGTTGGTCTAGACCCAAGCATTTGTGTGGTATATTTGCTAAGCATAATAATAACTACAAGTTAGTATAAAAGGGAAACAAACTTGTTTTAATAAAACCGTGCAAAACAGTTAACTTTTGAACGTACACTGAATTCAATGAAACTTGACCCAACCGTTGGTCTAAACCCAAGCATTTGTGTTGCAAATTTGCTAAACGTAATAATAACTACAAGTTAGTATAAAAGTGAAACAAACTTGCTTTAATAAAACCATGCAAAACAACTAAATTTTGAACCTTCTCAGAATTCGACGAAACTTAACCCAAACATTGGTCTAGACCCAAGCATTTGTCTTGTAAATTTGCTATGCGTAATAATAACTACAAGTTAGTACAAAAGGGAAACAAACTTGTTTTAATAAAACCGTGCAAAACAGCTAACTTTTGAACGTTCTCAGGATTCGACAAAACTTGATCCAATCGTTGGTCTAGATCCAAGAATATGTGTGGTAAATTTTCTAAGCGTAATAATACCTACAAGTTAGTATAAAAGAGAAACAAACTTGCTTTAATAAAGCCGTGCAAAACAACTAAATTTTGAACGTTCTCAGAATTCGACGAAACCTGTCTCAAACGTTGGTCTAGACCCAAGCATTGTGTGGTAAATTTTTTTTTTTTTTTTGGGTAAGTATAATTTTCATTTAAGAAAAGAAAATATAGTACAACAGAGTCCCTCTTTAGGCGCTTCCCTCGACAGGCCAAGGGATACGCCACAGTCTATACAAGGCACATGTGCTAATTGATCTAGGAAGCTTAATACTGAGTATACGTTGTCGAACATCTTCTACTATTAAGTTGCCCACTACGCTCGGGGGTCTCTCCTCGTGCTCAAAACGTCTCAGGTTTCTCTCCCTCCAAATATGGTATACACACGATCCAAGCAGGCATCGGTAGGATATATTGATGATGTGCTTCCCACGCCATTTTCTTGCTCCCCATTCAACATCACTGACCCAATCCCTATTAGGCCACTGGAATCGTACAATGCGCCGAATACTAATGAGGCATCTCCTACTAAATCTGCAGTGGAAAAACAGGTGGTTATGTGACTCCACCATGTCTTCATTGCACAGCACGCAGCACCCTAGATGGGAGAGCCATGGTTTATCCGTCGTTGCGAGCTTCTCCAGGATAGCTAGCCAAAGGATAAATAAATGTCGCGGGATCTTTAAAGAACCCAAAAGTAGTGAAATCCAACCTACTTTCGGTCCTGCTGATATCATAGCCCGATAAAACTCCTGCGTAGTGGGTTTCCGACTCGAACCTTTCCATATAATACGATCTGTACCCCCATGGATCTGAGGCAGCACATGTGTAATCTCCACGCATTCCATGTCTGTGATCAATGGCCAGTGCCAATGGCCCTCACAGATAACTGAGCTAAACATGGTAGACTCATGCAATCCCAGACTGTTTGGTCCCCGCAGAAATCTGTCAAGGAGGGGTCCAAGGTGATGCCAGGGATCCTTCCATAAGAAAAAATCACTTCCATCACCAATACGATATTCCACCACTGAGCGTAACCAGCCTCTCAACCTCAACATTTTTCTCCATCCCCATGGTCCACGATTCTCCGGGATAGACCATATCGAATCATCTCGAAGTCTGCCATGCCGCAGCCACTCGACCCAGATAGAAGTCCTATCACATCGGATGACTTCACATAGCTTTTTGCACATCAATGATCGATTATGAGTTCCCATATCCTTAAGGCCAAGTCCTACCTCCTCCTTCGGTTTGCAAATCTCCTTCCACGCAACTTTAGGGTATCCACTATTTCCGGTACCTCTCCATAAGAAAGCTCGCAATCGCTTCTCAATATCTTTAATGACCCCTTTTGGCAAAATAAATGCCGAAGCCCAATAAACACCCATAGCCACAAGAACAGACTTAATGATTTGTACCCTGCCGGCATATGACAGTGCCAATCCCTCCCAACCATTGATACGTGTATCGTTCTTACTCAGTAATGGTTGGCAGTCGGCGATAGATAATCGAGAAGAGATCAATGGTAGACCCAAATACCTCATCGGTAAGTGGCCTTCCTGAAACCCCAACACCGCAAGTAGCTCCCCTCGTACATTCTGGGCTGATCATTGTGTGGTAAATTTCCTAAGCGTAATAATAACTACAAGTTAGTGTAAAAGGGAAACAAACTTGTTTTAATAATACCGTGCAAAACAGCTAATATTTGAACGTTCTCAGAATTCAACGAAACTTGACCCAATCCCAGGTCTAGACCCAAGCATTTTTATTAGAAAATTGCCAAGCGTAATAATAACTACAAGTTAGTATAAAAAGGAAAAAAAAACTTGTTTCAATAAAACCGTCCAAAACAGCTAACTTTTGAACATTCTCAAAATTCGACGAAACTTGACCCAATCGTTGGTCTAGACCCTAGAATATCTGTGGTAAATTTGCTAAGCGTAATAATAACCACAAGTTAGTATAAAAGGAAAACAAACTTGCTTTAATAAAACCGTGCAAAACAGCTAAATTTTGAGCATTCTCAGAATTCGATGAAAATTGATCCAATCGTAGGTCTAGACCCAAGAATTTGTGTATTAAATTTCCTAAATGTAATAATAACTACAAGTTAATATAAAAGGGAAACACACTTGTTTTAATAAAACCGTGTAAAACAGCTAACTTATGAACGTTCTCATAGTTCGACGAAACTTGACCCAATCGCAGGTCTAGACCCAAGCATTTGTGTTGTCAATTTGCTAATCGTAATAATAACAACAGGTTAGTATAAAAGGAAAACAAACTTGTTTTAATAAACCCGTGCAAACCAGCTAAATTTTGAACGGTCTCAGAATTCGATGAAACTTGACCAAAACGTTGGTCTAGACCAAAACATCTATGTTGTAATTTTCCCAGTGTAATACTGACTACAAGTTAGTATAAAAGGGAAACAAACTTGTTTTAATAAAACCGTGCAAAACAGCTAAGTTTTGAGCATTCTCAGAATTCGACGAAACTTGACCCAAACGTTGGTCTAGATCCAAGAATTTGTGTGTTAAATTTCTAAGCGTAATTATAATTAAAAGTTAGTATAAAAGGGAAACAAAACTGCTTTAATAAAACCGTGCAAAACAGCTAAATTTTGAACGTTCTCAAAATTTTACGAAACTTGACCCCAACATAGATCTAGACCCAAGCATTTGTGTTATACATTTGCTAAGCGTAATAATAACTACAAGTTAGTATAAAAGGGAAACAAACTTGCTTTAATAAAATCGTGCAAAACAGATAAATTTTGAACGTTCTCAGAATTCAACAAAACCTGTCCCAAACGTTGGTCTAGACCCAAGCATTTGTGTGGTATATTTGCTAAGCATAATAATAACTACAAGTTAGTATAAAAGGGAAACAAACTTGTTTTAATAAAACCGTGCAAAACAGTTAACTTTTGAACGTACACTGAATTCAATGAAACTTGACCCAACCGTTGGTCTAAACCCAAGCATTTGTGTTGCAAATTTGCTAAACGTAATAATAACTACAAGTTAGTATAAAAGTGAAACAAACTTGCTTTAATAAAACCATGCAAAACAACTAAATTTTGAACCTTCTCAGAATTCGACGAAACTTAACCCAAACATTGGTCTAGACCCAAGCATTTGTCTTGTAAATTTGCTATGCGTAATAATAACTACAAGTTAGTACAAAAGGGAAACAAACTTGTTTTAATAAAACCGTGCAAAACAGCTAACTTTTGAACGTTCTCAGGATTCGACAAAACTTGATCCAATCGTTGGTCTAGATCCAAGAATATGTGTGGTAAATTTTCTAAGCGTAATAATACCTACAAGTTAGTATAAAAGAGAAACAAACTTGCTTTAATAAAGCCGTGCAAAACAACTAAATTTTGAACGTTCTCAGAATTCGACGAAACCTGTCTCAAACGTTGGTCTAGACCCAAGCATTGTGTGGGAATTTTTTTTTTTTTTTTTGGGTAAGTATAATTTTCATTTAAGAAAAGAAAATATAGTACAACAGAGTCCCTCTTTAGGCGCTTCCCTCGACAGGCCAAGGGATACGCCACAGTCTATACAAGGCACATGTGCTAATTGATCTAGGAAGCTTAATACTGAGTATACGTTGTCGAACATCTTCTACTATTAAGTTGCCCACTACGCTCGGGGGTCTCTCCTCGTGCTCAAAACGTCTCAGGTTTCTCTCCCTCCAAATATGGTATACACACGATCCAAGCAGGCATCGGTAGGATATATTGATGATGTGCTTCCCACGCCATTTTCTTGCTCCCCATTCAACATCACTGACCCAATCCCTATTAGGCCACTGGAATCGTACAATGCGCCGAATACTAATGAGGCATCTCCTACTAAATCTGTAGTGGAAAAACAGGTGGTTATGTGACTCCACCATGTCTTCATTGCACAGCACGCAGCACCCTAGATGGGAGAGCCATGGTTTATCCATCGTTGCGAGCTTCTCCAGGATAGCTAGCCAAAGGATAAATAAATGTCGCGGGATCTTTAAAGAACCCAAAAGTAGTGAAATCCAACCTACTTTCGGTCCTGCTGATATCATAGCCCGATAAAACTCCTGGGTAGTGGGTTTCCGACTCGAACCTTTCCATATAATACGATCTGTACCCCCATGGATCTGAGGCAGCACATGTGTAATCTCCACGCATTCCATGTCTGTGATCAATGGCCAGTGCCAATGGCCCTCACAGATAACTGAGCTTAACATGGTAGACTCATGCAATCCCAGACTGTTTGGTCCCCGCAGAAATCTGTCAAGGAGGGGTCCAAGGTGATGCCAGGGATCCTTCCATAAGAAAAAATCACTTCCATCACCAATACGATATTCCACCACTGAGCGTAACCAGCCTCTCAACCTCAACATTTTTCTCCATTCCCATGGTCCACGATTCTCCTGGATAGACCATATCGAATCATCTCGAAGTCTGCCATGCCGCAGCCACTCGACCCAGATAGAAGTCCTATCACATCGGATGACTTCACATAGCTTTTTGCACATCAATGATCGATTAAGAGTTCCCATATCCTTAAGGCCAAGTCCTACCTCCTCCTTCGGTTTGCAAATCTCCTTCCACGCAACTTTAGGGTATCCACTATTTCCGGTACCTCTCCATAAGAAAGCTCGCAATCGCTTCTCAATATCTTTAATGACCCCTTTTGGCAAAATAAATGCCGAAGCCCAATAAACACCCATAGCCACAAGAACAGACTTAATGATTTGTACCCTGCCGGCATATGACAGTGCCAATCCCTCCCAACCATTGATACGTGTATCGTTCTTACTCAGTAATGGTTGGCAGTCGGCGATAGATAATCGAGAAGAGATCAATGGTAGACCCAAATACCTCATCGGTAAGTGGCCTTCCTGAAACCCCAACACCGCAAGTAGCTCCCCTCGTACATTCTGGGCTGATCATTGTGTGGTAAATTTCCTAAGCGTAATAATAACTACAAGTTAGTGTAAAAGGGAAACAAACTTGTTTTAATAATACCGTGCAAAACAGCTAATATTTGAACGTTCTCAGAATTCAACGAAACTTGACCCAATCCCAGGTCTAGACCCAAGCATTTTTATTAGAAAATTGCCAAGCGTAATAATAACTACAAGTTAGTATAAAAAGGAAAAAAAAACTTGTTTCAATAAAACCGTCCAAAACAGCTAACTTTTGAACATTCTCAAAATTCGACGAAACTTGACCCAATCGTTGGTCTAGACCCTAGAATATCTGTGGTAAATTTGCTAAGCGTAATAATAACCACAAGTTAGTATAAAAGGAAAACAAACTTGCTTTAATAAAACCGTGCAAAACAGCTAAATTTTGAGCATTCTCAGAATTCGATGAAAATTGATCCAATCGTAGGTCTAGACCCAAGAATTTGTGTATTAAATTTCCTAAATGTAATAATAACTACAAGTTAATATAAAAGGGAAACACACTTGTTTTAATAAAACCGTGTAAAACAGCTAACTTATGAACGTTCTCATAGTTCGACGAAACTTGACCCAATCGCAGGTCTAGACCCAAGCATTTGTGTTGTCAATTTGCTAATCGTAATAATAACAACAGGTTAGTATAAAAGGAAAACAAACTTGTTTTAATAAACCCGTGCAAACCAGCTAAATTTTGAACGGTCTCAGAATTCGATGAAACTTGACCAAAACGTTGGTCTAGACCAAAACATCTATGTTGTAATTTTCCCAGTGTAATACTGACTACAAGTTAGTATAAAAGGGAAACAAACTTGTTTTAATAAAACCGTGCAAAACAGCTAAGTTTTGAGCATTCTCAGAATTCGACGAAACTTGACCCAAACGTTGGTCTAGATCCAAGAATTTGTGTGTTAAATTTCTAAGCGTAATTATAATTAAAAGTTAGTATAAAAGGGAAACAAAACTGCTTTAATAAAACCGTGCAAAACAGCTAAATTTTGAACGTTCTCAAAATTTTACGAAACTTGACCCCAACATAGATCTAGACCCAAGCATTTGTGTTATACATTTGCTAAGCGTAATAATAACTACAAGTTAGTATAAAAGGGAAACAAACTTGCTTTAATAAAATCGTGCAAAACAGATAAATTTTGAACGTTCTCAGAATTCAACAAAACCTGTCCCAAACGTTGGTCTAGACCCAAGCATTTGTGTGGTATATTTGCTAAGCATAATAATAACTACAAGTTAGTATAAAAGGGAAACAAACTTGTTTTAATAAAACCGTGCAAAACAGTTAACTTTTGAACGTACACTGAATTCAATGAAACTTGACCCAACCGTTGGTCTAAACCCAAGCATTTGTGTTGCAAATTTGCTAAACGTAATAATAACTACAAGTTAGTATAAAAGTGAAACAAACTTGCTTTAATAAAACCATGCAAAACAACTAAATTTTGAACCTTCTCAGAATTCGACAAAACTTAACCCAAACATTGGTCTAGACCCAAGCATTTGTCTTGTAAATTTGCTATGCGTAATAATAACTACAAGTTAGTACAAAAGGGAAACAAACTTGTTTTAATAAAACCGTGCAAAACAGCTAACTTTTGAACGTTCTCAGGATTCGACAAAACTTGATCCAATCGTTGGTCTAGATCCAAGAATATGTGTGGTAAATTTTCTAAGCGTAATAATACCTACAAGTTAGTATAAAAGAGAAACAAACTTGCTTTAATAAAGCCGTGCAAAACAACTAAATTTTGAACGTTCTCAGAATTCGACGAAACCTGTCTCAAACGTTGGTCTAGACCCAAGCATTGTGTGGTAAATTTTTTTTTTTTTTTTGGGTAAGTATAATTTTCATTTAAGAAAAGAAAATATAGTACAACAGAGTCCCTCTTTAGGCGCTTCCCTCGACAGGCCAAGGGATACGCCACAGTCTATACAAGGCACATGTGCTAATTGATCTAGGAAGCTTAATACTGAGTATACGTTGTCGAACATCTTCTACTATTAAGTTGCCCACTACGCTCGGGGGTCTCTCCTCGTGCTCAAAACGTCTCAGGTTTCTCTCCCTCCAAATATGGTATACACACGATCCAAGCAGGCATCGGTAGGATATATTGATGATGTGCTTCCCACGCCATTTTCTTGCTCCCCATTCAACATCACTGACCCAATCCCTATTAGGCCACTGGAATCGTACAATGCGCCGAATACTAATGAGGCATCTCCTACTAAATCTGCAGTGGAAAAACAGGTGGTTATGTGACTCCACCATGTCTTCATTGCACAGCACGCAGCACCCTAGATGGGAGAGCCATGGTTTATCCGTCGTTGCGAGCTTCTCCAGGATAGCTAGCCAAAGGATAAATAAATGTCGCGGGATCTTTAAAGAACCCAAAAGTAGTGAAATCCAACCTACTTTCGGTCCTGCTGATATCATAGCCCGATAAAACTCCTGCGTAGTGGGTTTCCGACTCGAACCTTTCCATATAATACGATCTGTACCCCCATGGATCTGAGGCAGCACATGTGTAATCTCCACGCATTCCATGTCTGTGATCAATGGCCAGTGCCAATGGCCCTCACAGATAACTGAGCTAAACATGGTAGACTCATGCAATCCCAGACTGTTTGGTCCCCGCAGAAATCTGTCAAGGAGGGGTCCAAGGTGATGCCAGGGATCCTTCCATAAGAAAAAATCACTTCCATCACCAATACGATATTCCACCACTGAGCGTAACCAGCCTCTCAACCTCAACATTTTTCTCCATCCCCATGGTCCACGATTCTCCGGGATAGACCATATCGAATCATCTCGAAGTCTGCCATGCCGCAGCCACTCGACCCAGATAGAAGTCCTATCACATCGGATGACTTCACATAGCTTTTTGCACATCAATGATCGATTAAGAGTTCCCATATCCTTAAGGCCAAGTCCTACCTCCTCCTTCGGTTTGCAAATCTCCTTCCACGCAACTTTAGGGTATCCACTATTTCCGGTACCTCTCCATAAGAAAGCTCGCAATCGCTTCTCAATATCTTTAATGACCCCTTTTGGCAAAATAAATGCCGAAGCCCAATAAACACCCATAGCCACAAGAACAGACTTAATGATTTGTACCCTGCCGGCATATGACAGTGCCAATCCCTCCCAACCATTGATACGTGTATCGTTCTTACTCAGTAATGGTTGGCAGTCGGCGATAGATAATCGAGAAGAGATCAATGGTAGACCCAAATACCTCATCGGTAAGTGGCCTTCCTGAAACCCCAACACCGCAAGTAGCTCCCCTCGTACATTCTGGGCTGATCATTGTGTGGTAAATTTCCTAAGCGTAATAATAACTACAAGTTAGTGTAAAAGGGAAACAAACTTGTTTTAATAATACCGTGCAAAACAGCTAATATTTGAACGTTCTCAGAATTCAACGAAACTTGACCCAATCCCAGGTCTAGACCCAAGCATTTTTATTAGAAAATTGCCAAGCGTAATAATAACTACAAGTTAGTATAAAAAGGAAAAAAAAACTTGTTTCAATAAAACCGTCCAAAACCGCTAACTTTTGAACATTCTCAAAATTCGACGAAACTTGACCCAATCGTTGGTCTAGACCCTAGAATATCTGTGGTAAATTTGCTAAGCGTAATAATAACCACAAGTTAGTATAAAAGGAAAACAAACTTGCTTTAATAAAACCGTGCAAAACAGCTAAATTTTGAGCATTCTCAGAATTCGATGAAAATTGATCCAATCGTAGGTCTAGACCCAAGAATTTGTGTATTAAATTTCCTAAATGTAATAATAACTACAAGTTAATATAAAAGGGAAACACACTTGTTTTAATAAAACCGTGTAAAACAGCTAACTTATGAACGTTCTCATAGTTCGACGAAACTTGACCCAATCGCAGGTCTAGACCCAAGCATTTGTGTTGTCAATTTGCTAATCGTAATAATAACAACAGGTTAGTATAAAAGGAAAACAAACTTGTTTTAATAAACCCGTGCAAACCAGCTAAATTTTGAACGGTCTCAGAATTCGATGAAACTTGACCAAAACGTTGGTCTAGACCAAAACATCTATGTTGTAATTTTCCCAGTGTAATACTGACTACAAGTTAGTATAAAAGGGAAACAAACTTGTTTTAATAAAACCGTGCAAAACAGCTAAGTTTTGAGCATTCTCAGAATTCGACGAAACTTGACCCAAACGTTGGTCTAGATCCAAGAATTTGTGTGTTAAATTTCTAAGCGTAATTATAATTAAAAGTTAGTATAAAAGGGAAACAAAACTGCTTTAATAAAACCGTGCAAAACAGCTAAATTTTGAACGTTCTCAAAATTTTACGAAACTTGACCCCAACATAGATCTAGACCCAAGCATTTGTGTTATACATTTGCTAAGCGTAATAATAACTACAAGTTAGTATAAAAGGGAAACAAACTTGCTTTAATAAAATCGTGCAAAACAGATAAATTTTGAACGTTCTCAGAATTCAACAAAACCTGTCCCAAACGTTGGTCTAGACCCAAGCATTTGTGTGGTATATTTGCTAAGCATAATAATAACTACAAGTTAGTATAAAAGGGAAACAAACTTGTTTTAATAAAACCGTGCAAAACAGTTAACTTTTGAACGTACACTGAATTCAATGAAACTTGACCCAACCGTTGGTCTAAACCCAAGCATTTGTGTTGCAAATTTGCTAAACGTAATAATAACTACAAGTTAGTATAAAAGTGAAACAAACTTGCTTTAATAAAACCATGCAAAACAACTAAATTTTGAACCTTCTCAGAATTCGACAAAACTTAACCCAAACATTGGTCTAGACCCAAGCATTTGTCTTGTAAATTTGCTATGCGTAATAATAACTACAAGTTAGTACAAAAGGGAAACAAACTTGTTTTAATAAAACCGTGCAAAACAGCTAACTTTTGAACGTTCTCAGGATTCGACAAAACTTGATCCAATCGTTGGTCTAGATCCAAGAATATGTGTGGTAAATTTTCTAAGCGTAATAATACCTACAAGTTAGTATAAAAGAGAAACAAACTTGCTTTAATAAAGCCGTGCAAAACAACTAAATTTTGAACGTTCTCAGAATTCGACGAAACCTGTCTCAAACGTTGGTCTAGACCCAAGCATTGTGTGGTAAATTTTTTTTTTTTTTTTGGGTAAGTATAATTTTCATTTAAGAAAAGAAAATATAGTACAACAGAGTCCCTCTTTAGGCGCTTCCCTCGACAGGCCAAGGGATACGCCACAGTCTATACAAGGCACATGTGCTAATTGATCTAGGAAGCTTAATACTGAGTATACGTTGTCGAACATCTTCTACTATTAAGTTGCCCACTACGCTCGGGGGTCTCTCCTCGTGCTCAAAACGTCTCAGGTTTCTCTCCCTCCAAATATGGTATACACACGATCCAAGCAGGCATCGGTAGGATATATTGATGATGTGCTTCCCACGCCATTTTCTTGCTCCCCATTCAACATCACTGACCCAATCCCTATTAGGCCACTGGAATCGTACAATGCGCCGAATACTAATGAGGCATCTCCTACTAAATCTGCAGTGGAAAAACAGGTGGTTATGTGACTCCACCATGTCTTCATTGCACAGCACGCAGCACCCTAGATGGGAGAGCCATGGTTTATCCGTCGTTGCGAGCTTCTCCAGGATAGCTAGCCAAAGGATAAATAAATGTCGCGGGATCTTTAAAGAACCCAAAAGTAGTGAAATCCAACCTACTTTCGGTCCTGCTGATATCATAGCCCGATAAAACTCCTGCGTAGTGGGTTTCCGACTCGAACCTTTCCATATAATACGATCTGTACCCCCATGGATCTGAGGCAGCACATGTGTAATCTCCACGCATTCCATGTCTGTGATCAATGGCCAGTGCCAATGGCCCTCACAGATAACTGAGCTAAACATGGTAGACTCATGCAATCCCAGACTGTTTGGTCCCCGCAGAAATCTGTCAAGGAGGGGTCCAAGGTGATGCCAGGGATCCTTCCATAAGAAAAAATCACTTCCATCACCAATACGATATTCCACCACTGAGCGTAACCAGCCTCTCAACCTCAACATTTTTCTCCATCCCCATGGTCCACGATTCTCCGGGATAGACCATATCGAATCATCTCGAAGTCTGCCATGCCGCAGCCACTCGACCCAGATAGAAGTCCTATCACATCGGATGACTTCACATAGCTTTTTGCACATCAATGATCGATTAAGAGTTCCCATATCCTTAAGGCCAAGTCCTACCTCCTCCTTCGGTTTGCAAATCTCCTTCCACGCAACTTTAGGGTATCCACTATTTCCGGTACCTCTCCATAAGAAAGCTCGCAATCGCTTCTCAATATCTTTAATGACCCCTTTTGGCAAAATAAATGCCGAAGCCCAATAAACACCCATAGCCACAAGAACAGACTTAATGATTTGTACCCTGCCGGCATATGACAGTGCCAATCCCTCCCAACCATTGATACGTGTATCGTTCTTACTCAGTAATGGTTGGCAGTCGGCGATAGATAATCGAGAAGAGATCAATGGTAGACCCAAATACCTCATCGGTAAGTGGCCTTCCTGAAACCCCAACACCGCAAGTAGCTCCCCTCGTACATTCTGGGCTGATCATTGTGTGGTAAATTTCCTAAGCGTAATAATAACTACAAGTTAGTGTAAAAGGGAAACAAACTTGTTTTAATAATACCGTGCAAAACAGCTAATATTTGAACGTTCTCAGAATTCAACGAAACTTGACCCAATCCCAGGTCTAGACCCAAGCATTTTTATTAGAAAATTGCCAAGCGTAATAATAACTACAAGTTAGTATAAAAAGGAAAAAAAAACTTGTTTCAATAAAACCGTCCAAAACAGCTAACTTTTGAACATTCTCAAAATTCGACGAAACTTGACCCAATCGTTGGTCTAGACCCTAGAATATCTGTGGTAAATTTGCTAAGCGTAATAATAACCACAAGTTAGTATAAAAGGAAAACAAACTTGCTTTAATAAAACCGTGCAAAACAGCTAAATTTTGAGCATTCTCAGAATTCGATGAAAATTGATCCAATCGTAGGTCTAGACCCAAGAATTTGTGTATTAAATTTCCTAAATGTAATAATAACTACAAGTTAATATAAAAGGGAAACACACTTGTTTTAATAAAACCGTGTAAAACAGCTAACTTATGAACGTTCTCATAGTTCGACGAAACTTGACCCAATCGCAGGTCTAGACCCAAGCATTTGTGTTGTCAATTTGCTAATCGTAATAATAACAACAGGTTAGTATAAAAGGAAAACAAACTTGTTTTAATAAACCCGTGCAAACCAGCTAAATTTTGAACGGTCTCAGAATTCGATGAAACTTGACCAAAACGTTGGTCTAGACCAAAACATCTATGTTGTAATTTTTCCAGTGTAATACTGACTACAAGTTAGTATAAAAGGGAAACAAACTTGTTTTAATAAAACCGTGCAAAACAGCTAAATTTTGAGCATTCTCAGAATTCGACGAAACTTGACCCAAACGTTGGTCTAGATCCAAGAATTTGTGTGTTAAATTTCTAAGCGTAATTATAATTAAAAGTTAGTATAAAAGGGAAACAAAACTGCTTTAATAAAACCGTGCAAAACAGCTAAATTTTGAACGTTCTCAAAATTTTACGAAACTTGACCCCAACATAGATCTAGACCCAAGCATTTGTGTTATACATTTGCTAAGCGTAATAATAACTACAAGTTAGTATAAAAGGGAAACAAACTTGCTTTAATAAAATCGTGCAAAACAGATAAATTTTGAACGTTCTCAGAATTCAACAAAACCTGTCCCAAACGTTGGTCTAGACCCAAGCATTTGTGTGGTATATTTGCTAAGCATAATAATAACTACAAGTTAGTATAAAAGGGAAACAAACTTGTTTTAATAAAACCGTGCAAAACAGTTAACTTTTGAACGTACACTGAATTCAATGAAACTTGACCCAACCGTTGGTCTAAACCCAAGCATTTGTGTTGCAAATTTGCTAAACGTAATAATAACTACAAGTTAGTATAAAAGTGAAACAAACTTGCTTTAATAAAACCATGCAAAACAACTAAATTTTGAACCTTCTCAGAATTCGACGAAACTTAACCCAAACATTGGTCTAGACCCAAGCATTTGTCTTGTAAATTTGCTATGCGTAATAATAACTACAAGTTAGTACAAAAGGGAAACAAACTTGTTTTAATAAAACCGTGCAAAACAGCTAACTTTTGAACGTTCTCAGGATTCGACAAAACTTGATCCAATCGTTGGTCTAGATCCAAGAATATGTGTGGTAAATTTTCTAAGCGTAATAATACCTACAAGTTAGTATAAAAGAGAAACAAACTTGCTTTAATAAAGCCGTGCAAAACAACTAAATTTTGAACGTTCTCAGAATTCGACGAAACCTGTCTCAAACGTTGGTCTAGACCCAAGCATTGTGTGGTAAATTTTTTTTTTTTTTTTGGGTAAGTATAATTTTCATTTAAGAAAAGAAAATATAGTACAACAGAGTCCCTCTTTAGGCGCTTCCCTCGACAGGCCAAGGGATACGCCACAGTCTATACAAGGCACATGTGCTAATTGATCTAGGAAGCTTAATACTGAGTATACGTTGTCGAACATCTTCTACTATTAAGTTGCCCACTACGCTCGGGGGTCTCTCCTCGTGCTCAAAACGTCTCAGGTTTCTCTCCCTCCAAATATGGTATACACACGATCCAAGCAGGCATCGGTAGGATATATTGATGATGTGCTTCCCACGCCATTTTCTTGCTCCCCATTCAACATCACTGACCCAATCCCTATTAGGCCACTGGAATCGTACAATGCGCCGAATACTAATGAGGCATCTCCTACTAAATCTGCAGTGGAAAAACAGGTGGTTATGTGACTCCACCATGTCTTCATTGCACAGCACGCAGCACCCTAGATGGGAGAGCCATGGTTTATCCGTCGTTGCGAGCTTCTCCAGGATAGCTAGCCAAAGGATAAATAAATGTCGCGGGATCTTTAAAGAACCCAAAAGTAGTGAAATCCAACCTACTTTCGGTCCTGCTGATATCATAGCCCGATAAAACTCCTGCGTAGTGGGTTTCCGACTCGAACCTTTCCATATAATACGATCTGTACCCCCATGGATCTGAGGCAGCACATGTGTAATCTCCACGCATTCCATGTCTGTGATCAATGGCCAGTGCCAATGGCCCTCACAGATAACTGAGCTAAACATGGTAGACTCATGCAATCCCAGACTGTTTGGTCCCCGCAGAAATCTGTCAAGGAGGGGTCCAAGGTGATGCCAGGGATCCTTCCATAAGAAAAAATCACTTCCATCACCAATACGATATTCCACCACTGAGCGTAACCAGCCTCTCAACCTCAACATTTTTCTCCATCCCCATGGTCCACGATTCTCCGGGATAGACCATATCGAATCATCTCGAAGTCTGCCATGCCGCAGCCACTCGACCCAGATAGAAGTCCTATCACATCGGATGACTTCACATAGCTTTTTGCACATCAATGATCGATTAAGAGTTCCCATATCCTTAAGGCCAAGTCCTACCTCCTCCTTCGGTTTGCAAATCTCCTTCCACGCAACTTTAGGGTATCCACTATTTCCGGTACCTCTCCATAAGAAAGCTCGCAATCGCTTCTCAATATCTTTAATGACCCCTTTTGGCAAAATAAATGCCGAAGCCCAATAAACACCCATAGCCACAAGAACAGACTTAATGATTTGTACCCTGCCGGCATATGACAGTGCCAATCCCTCCCAACCATTGATACGTGTATCGTTCTTACTCAGTAATGGTTGGCAGTCGGCGATAGATAATCGAGAAGAGATCAATGGTAGACCCAAATACCTCATCGGTAAGTGGCCTTCCTGAAACCCCAACACCGCAAGTAGCTCCCCTCGTACATTCTGGGCTGATCATTGTGTGGTAAATTTCCTAAGCGTAATAATAACTACAAGTTAGTGTAAAAGGGAAACAAACTTGTTTTAATAATACCGTGCAAAACAGCTAATATTTGAACGTTCTCAGAATTCAACGAAACTTGACCCAATCCCAGGTCTAGACCCAAGCATTTTTATTAGAAAATTGCCAAGCGTAATAATAACTACAAGTTAGTATAAAAAGGAAAAAAAAACTTGTTTCAATAAAACCGTCCAAAACAGCTAACTTTTGAACATTCTCAAAATTCGACGAAACTTGACCCAATCGTTGGTCTAGACCCTAGAATATCTGTGGTAAATTTGCTAAGCGTAATAATAACCACAAGTTAGTATAAAAGGAAAACAAACTTGCTTTAATAAAACCGTGCAAAACAGCTAAATTTTGAGCATTCTCAGAATTCGATGAAAATTGATCCAATCGTAGGTCTAGACCCAAGAATTTGTGTATTAAATTTCCTAAATGTAATAATAACTACAAGTTAATATAAAAGGGAAACACACTTGTTTTAATAAAACCGTGTAAAACAGCTAACTTATGAACGTTCTCATAGTTCGACGAAACTTGACCCAATCGCAGGTCTAGACCCAAGCATTTGTGTTGTCAATTTGCTAATCGTAATAATAACAACAGGTTAGTATAAAAGGAAAACAAACTTGTTTTAATAAACCCGTGCAAACCAGCTAAATTTTGAACGGTCTCAGAATTCGATGAAACTTGACCAAAACGTTGGTCTAGACCAAAACATCTATGTTGTAATTTTTCCAGTGTAATACTGACTACAAGTTAGTATAAAAGGGAAACAAACTTGTTTTAATAAAACCGTGCAAAACAGCTAAATTTTGAGCATTCTCAGAATTCGACGAAACTTGACCCAAACGTTGGTCTAGATCCAAGAATTTGTGTGTTAAATTTCTAAGCGTAATTATAATTAAAAGTTAGTATAAAAGGGAAACAAAACTGCTTTAATAAAACCGTGCAAAACAGCTAAATTTTGAACGTTCTCAAAATTTTACGAAACTTGACCCCAACATAGATCTAGACCCAAGCATTTGTGTTATACATTTGCTAAGCGTAATAATAACTACAAGTTAGTATAAAAGGGAAACAAACTTGCTTTAATAAAATCGTGCAAAACAGATAAATTTTGAACGTTCTCAGAATTCAACAAAACCTGTCCCAAACGTTGGTCTAGACCCAAGCATTTGTGTGGTATATTTGCTAAGCATAATAATAACTACAAGTTAGTATAAAAGGGAAACAAACTTGTTTTAATAAAACCGTGCAAAACAGTTAACTTTTGAACGTACACTGAATTCAATGAAACTTGACCCAACCGTTGGTCTAAACCCAAGCATTTGTGTTGCAAATTTGCTAAACGTAATAATAACTACAAGTTAGTATAAAAGTGAAACAAACTTGCTTTAATAAAACCATGCAAAACAACTAAATTTTGAACCTTCTCAGAATTCGACGAAACTTAACCCAAACATTGGTCTAGACCCAAGCATTTGTCTTGTAAATTTGCTATGCGTAATAATAACTACAAGTTAGTACAAAAGGGAAACAAACTTGTTTTAATAAAACCGTGCAAAACAGCTAACTTTTGAACGTTCTCAGGATTCGACAAAACTTGATCCAATCGTTGGTCTAGATCCAAGAATATGTGTGGTAAATTTTCTAAGCGTAATAATACCTACAAGTTAGTATAAAAGAGAAACAAACTTGCTTTAATAAAGCCGTGCAAAACAACTAAATTTTGAACGTTCTCAGAATTCGACGAAACCTGTCTCAAACGTTGGTCTAGACCCAAGCATTGTGTGGTAAATTTTTTTTTTTTTTTTGGGTAAGTATAATTTTCATTTAAGAAAAGAAAATATAGTACAACAGAGTCCCTCTTTAGGCGCTTCCCTCGACAGGCCAAGGGATACGCCACAGTCTATACAAGGCACATGTGCTAATTGATCTAGGAAGCTTAATACTGAGTATACGTTGTCGAACATCTTCTACTATTAAGTTGCCCACTACGCTCGGGGGTCTCTCCTCGTGCTCAAAACGTCTCAGGTTTCTCTCCCTCCAAATATGGTATACACACGATCCAAGCAGGCATCGGTAGGATATATTGATGATGTGCTTCCCACGCCATTTTCTTGCTCCCCATTCAACATCACTGACCCAATCCCTATTAGGCCACTGGAATCGTACAATGCGCCGAATACTAATGAGGCATCTCCTACTAAATCTGCAGTGGAAAAACAGGTGGTTATGTGACTCCACCATGTCTTCATTGCACAGCACGCAGCACCCTAGATGGGAGAGCCATGGTTTATCCGTCGTTGCGAGCTTCTCCAGGATAGCTAGCCAAAGGATAAATAAATGTCGCGGGATCTTTAAAGAACCCAAAAGTAGTGAAATCCAACCTACTTTCGGTCCTGCTGATATCATAGCCCGATAAAACTCCTGCGTAGTGGGTTTCCGACTCGAACCTTTCCATATAATACGATCTGTACCCCCATGGATCTGAGGCAGCACATGTGTAATCTCCACGCATTCCATGTCTGTGATCAATGGCCAGTGCCAATGGCCCTCACAGATAACTGAGCTAAACATGGTAGACTCATGCAATCCCAGACTGTTTGGTCCCCGCAGAAATCTGTCAAGGAGGGGTCCAAGGTGATGCCAGGGATCCTTCCATAAGAAAAAATCACTTCCATCACCAATACGATATTCCACCACTGAGCGTAACCAGCCTCTCAACCTCAACATTTTTCTCCATCCCCATGGTCCACGATTCTCCGGGATAGACCATATCGAATCATCTCGAAGTCTGCCATGCCGCAGCCACTCGACCCAGATAGAAGTCCTATCACATCGGATGACTTCACATAGCTTTTTGCACATCAATGATCGATTAAGAGTTCCCATATCCTTAAGGCCAAGTCCTACCTCCTCCTTCGGTTTGCAAATCTCCTTCCACGCAACTTTAGGGTATCCACTATTTCCGGTACCTCTCCATAAGAAAGCTCGCAATCGCTTCTCAATATCTTTAATGACCCCTTTTGGCAAAATAAATGCCGAAGCCCAATAAACACCCATAGCCACAAGAACAGACTTAATGATTTGTACCCTGCCGGCATATGACAGTGCCAATCCCTCCCAACCATTGATACGTGTATCGTTCTTACTCAGTAATGGTTGGCAGTCGGCGATAGATAATCGAGAAGAGATCAATGGTAGACCCAAATACCTCATCGGTAAGTGGCCTTCCTGAAACCCCAACACCGCAAGTAGCTCCCCTCGTACATTCTGGGCTGATCATTGTGTGGTAAATTTCCTAAGCGTAATAATAACTACAAGTTAGTGTAAAAGGGAAACAAACTTGTTTTAATAATACCGTGCAAAACAGCTAATATTTGAACGTTCTCAGAATTCAACGAAACTTGACCCAATCCCAGGTCTAGACCCAAGCATTTTTATTAGAAAATTGCCAAGCGTAATAATAACTACAAGTTAGTATAAAAAGGAAAAAAAAACTTGTTTCAATAAAACCGTCCAAAACAGCTAACTTTTGAACATTCTCAAAATTCGACGAAACTTGACTCAATCGTTGGTCTAGACCCTAGAATATCTGTGGTAAATTTGCTAAGCGTAATAATAACCACAAGTTAGTATAAAAGGAAAACAAACTTGCTTTAATAAAACCGTGCAAAACAGCTAAATTTTGAGCATTCTCAGAATTCGATGAAAATTGATCCAATCGTAGGTCTAGACCCAAGAATTTGTGTATTAAATTTCCTAAATGTAATAATAACTACAAGTTAATATAAAAGGGAAACACACTTGTTTTAATAAAACCGTGTAAAACAGCTAACTTATGAACGTTCTCATAGTTCGACGAAACTTGACCCAATCGCAGGTCTAGACCCAAGCATTTGTGTTGTCAATTTGCTAATCGTAATAATAACAACAGGTTAGTATAAAAGGAAAACAAACTTGTTTTAATAAACCCGTGCAAACCAGCTAAATTTTGAACGGTCTCAGAATTCGATGAAACTTGACCAAAACGTTGGTCTAGACCAAAACATCTATGTTGTAATTTTTCCAGTGTAATACTGACTACAAGTTAGTATAAAAGGGAAACAAACTTGTTTTAATAAAACCGTGCAAAACAGCTAAATTTTGAGCATTCTCAGAATTCGACGAAACTTGACCCAAACGTTGGTCTAGATCCAAGAATTTGTGTGTTAAATTTCTAAGCGTAATTATAATTAAAAGTTAGTATAAAAGGGAAACAAAACTGCTTTAATAAAACCGTGCAAAACAGCTAAATTTTGAACGTTCTCAAAATTTTACGAAACTTGACCCCAACATAGATCTAGACCCAAGCATTTGTGTTATACATTTGCTAAGCGTAATAATAACTACAAGTTAGTATAAAAGGGAAACAAACTTGCTTTAATAAAATCGTGCAAAACAGATAAATTTTGAACGTTCTCAGAATTCAACAAAACCTGTCCCAAACGTTGGTCTAGACCCAAGCATTTGTGTGGTATATTTGCTAAGCATAATAATAACTACAAGTTAGTATAAAAGGGAAACAAACTTGTTTTAATAAAACCGTGCAAAACAGTTAACTTTTGAACGTACACTGAATTCAATGAAACTTGACCCAACCGTTGGTCTAAACCCAAGCATTTGTGTTGCAAATTTGCTAAACGTAATAATAACTACAAGTTAGTATAAAAGTGAAACAAACTTGCTTTAATAAAACCATGCAAAACAACTAAATTTTGAACCTTCTCAGAATTCGACGAAACTTAACCCAAACATTGGTCTAGACCCAAGCATTTGTCTTGTAAATTTGCTATGCGTAATAATAACTACAAGTTAGTACAAAAGGGAAACAAACTTGTTTTAATAAAACCGTGCAAAACAGCTAACTTTTGAACGTTCTCAGGATTCGACAAAACTTGATCCAATCGTTGGTCTAGATCCAAGAATATGTGTGGTAAATTTTCTAAGCGTAATAATACCTACAAGTTAGTATAAAAGAGAAACAAACTTGCTTTAATAAAGCCGTGCAAAACAACTAAATTTTGAACGTTCTCAGAATTCGACGAAACCTGTCTCAAACGTTGGTCTAGACCCAAGCATTGTGTGGTAAATTTTTTTTTTTTTTTTGGGTAAGTATAATTTTCATTTAAGAAAAGAAAATATAGTACAACAGAGTCCCTCTTTAGGCGCTTCCCTCGACAGGCCAAGGGATACGCCACAGTCTATACAAGGCACATGTGCTAATTGATCTAGGAAGCTTAATACTGAGTATACGTTGTCGAACATCTTCTACTATTAAGTTGCCCACTACGCTCGGGGGTCTCTCCTCGTGCTCAAAACGTCTCAGGTTTCTCTCCCTCCAAATATGGTATACACACGATCCAAGCAGGCATCGGTAGGATATATTGATGATGTGCTTCCCACGCCATTTTCTTGCTCCCCATTCAACATCACTGACCCAATCCCTATTAGGCCACTGGAATCGTACAATGCGCCGAATACTAATGAGGCATCTCCTACTAAATCTGTAGTGGAAAAACAGGTGGTTATGTGACTCCACCATGTCTTCATTGCACAGCACGCAGCACCCTAGATGGGAGAGCCATGGTTTATCCATCGTTGCGAGCTTCTCCAGGATAGCTAGCCAAAGGATAAATAAATGTCGCGGGATCTTTAAAGAACCCAAAAGTAGTGAAATCCAACCTACTTTCGGTCCTGCTGATATCATAGCCCGATAAAACTCCTGGGTAGTGGGTTTCCGACTCGAACCTTTCCATATAATACGATCTGTACCCCCATGGATCTGAGGCAGCACATGTGTAATCTCCACGCATTCCATGTCTGTGATCAATGGCCAGTGCCAATGGCCCTCACAGATAACTGAGCTTAACATGGTAGACTCATGCAATCCCAGACTGTTTGGTCCCCGCAGAAATCTGTCAAGGAGGGGTCCAAGGTGATGCCAGGGATCCTTCCATAAGAAAAAATCACTTCCATCACCAATACGATATTCCACCACTGAGCGTAACCAGCCTCTCAACCTCAACATTTTTCTCCATTCCCATGGTCCACGATTCTCCTGGATAGACCATATCGAATCATCTCGAAGTCTGCCATGCCGCAGCCACTCGACCCAGATAGAAGTCCTATCACATCGTATGACTTCACATAGCTTTTTGCACATCAATGATCGATTAAGAGTTCCCATATCCTTAAGGCCAAGTCCTACCTCCTCCTTCGGTTTGCAAATCTCCTTCCACGCAACTTTAGGGTATCCACTATTTCCGGTACCTCTCCATAAGAAAGCTCGCAATCGCTTCTCAATATCTTTAATGACCCCTTTTGGCAAAATAAATGCCGAAGCCCAATAAACACCCATAGCCACAAGAACAGACTTAATGATTTGTACCCTGCCGGCATATGACAGTGCCAATCCCTCCCAACCATTGATACGTGTATCGTTCTTACTCAGTAATGGTTGGCAGTCGGCGATAGATAATCGAGAAGAGATCAATGGTAGACCCAAATACCTCATCGGTAAGTGGCCTTCCTGAAACCCCAACACCGCAAGTAGCTCCCCTCGTACATTCTGGGCTGATCATTGTGTGGTAAATTTCCTAAGCGTAATAATAACTACAAGTTAGTGTAAAAGGGAAACAAACTTGTTTTAATAATACCGTGCAAAACAGCTAATATTTGAACGTTCTCAGAATTCAACGAAACTTGACCCAATCCCAGGTCTAGACCCAAGCATTTTTATTAGAAAATTGCCAAGCGTAATAATAACTACAAGTTAGTATAAAAAGGAAAAAAAAACTTGTTTCAATAAAACCGTCCAAAACAGCTAACTTTTGAACATTCTCAAAATTCGACGAAACTTGACCCAATCGTTGGTCTAGACCCTAGAATATCTGTGGTAAATTTGCTAAGCGTAATAATAACCACAAGTTAGTATAAAAGGAAAACAAACTTGCTTTAATAAAACCGTGCAAAACAGCTAAATTTTGAGCATTCTCAGAATTCGATGAAAATTGATCCAATCGTAGGTCTAGACCCAAGAATTTGTGTATTAAATTTCCTAAATGTAATAATAACTACAAGTTAATATAAAAGGGAAACACACTTGTTTTAATAAAACCGTGTAAAACAGCTAACTTATGAACGTTCTCATAGTTCGACGAAACTTGACCCAATCGCAGGTCTAGACCCAAGCATTTGTGTTGTCAATTTGCTAATCGTAATAATAACAACAGGTTAGTATAAAAGGAAAACAAACTTGTTTTAATAAACCCGTGCAAACCAGCTAAATTTTGAACGGTCTCAGAATTCGATGAAACTTGACCAAAACGTTGGTCTAGACCAAAACATCTATGTTGTAATTTTCCCAGTGTAATACTGACTACAAGTTAGTATAAAAGGGAAACAAACTTGTTTTAATAAAACCGTGCAAAACAGCTAAATTTTGAGCATTCTCAGAATTCGACGAAACTTGACCCAAACGTTGGTCTAGATCCAAGAATTTGTGTGTTAAATTTCTAAGCGTATTTATAATTAAAAGTTAGTATAAAAGGGAAACAAAATTGCTTTAATAAAACCGTGCAAAACAGCTAAATTTTGAACGTTCTCAAAATTTTACGAAACTTGACCCCAACATAGATCTAGACCCAAGCATTTGTGTTATACATTTGCTAAGCGTAATAATAACTACAAGTTAGTATAAAAGGGAAACAAACTTGCTTTAATAAAATCGTGCAAAACAGATAAATTTTGAACGTTCTCAGAATTCAACAAAACCTGTCCCAAACGTTGGTCTAGACCCAAGCATTTGTGTGGTATATTTGCTAAGCATAATAATAACTACAAGTTAGTATAAAAGGGAAACAAACTTGTTTTAATAAAACCGTGCAAAACAGTTAACTTTTGAACGTACACTGAATTCAATGAAACTTGACCCAACCGTTGGTCTAAACCCAAGCATTTGTGTTGCAAATTTGCTAAACGTAATAATAACTACAAGTTAGTATAAAAGTGAAACAAACTTGCTTTAATAAAACCATGCAAAACAACTAAATTTTGAACCTTCTCAGAATTCGACAAAACTTAACCCAAACATTGGTCTAGACCCAAGCATTTGTCTTGTAAATTTGCTATGCGTAATAATAACTACAAGTTAGTGCAAAAGGGAAACAAACTTGTTTTAATAAAACCGTGCAAAACAGCTAACTTTTGAACGTTCTCAGGATTCGACAAAACTTGATCCAATCGTTGGTCTAGATCCAAGAATATGTGTGGTAAATTTTCTAAGCGTAATAATACCTACAAGTTAGTATAAAAGAGAAACAAACTTGCTTTAATAAAGCCGTGCAAAACAACTAAATTTTGAACGTTCTCAGAATTCGACGAAACCTGTCTCAAACGTTGGTCTAGACCCAAGCATTGTGTGGTAAATTTTTTTTTTTTTTTTGGGTAAGTATAATTTTCATTTAAGAAAAGAAAATATAGTACAACAGAGTCCCTCTTTAGGCGCTTCCCTCGACAGGCCAAGGGATACGCCACAGTCTATACAAGGCACATGTGCTAATTGATCTAGGAAGCTTAATACTGAGTATACGTTGTCGAACATCTTCTACTATTAAGTTGCCCACTACGCTCGGGGGTCTCTCCTCGTGCTCAAAACGTCTCAGGTTTCTCTCCCTCCAAATATGGTATACACACGATCCAAGCAGGCATCGGTAGGATATATTGATGATGTGCTTCCCACGCCATTTTCTTGCTCCCCATTCAACATCACTGACCCAATCCCTATTAGGCCACTGGAATCGTACAATGCGCCGAATACTAATGAGGCATCTCCTACTAAATCTGCAGTGGAAAAACAGGTGGTTATGTGACTCCACCATGTCTTCATTGCACAGCACGCAGCACCCTAGATGGGAGAGCCATGGTTTATCCGTCGTTGCGAGCTTCTCCAGGATAGCTAGCCAAAGGATAAATAAATGTCGCGGGATCTTTAAAGAACCCAAAAGTAGTGAAATCCAACCTACTTTCGGTCCTGCTGATATCATAGCCCGATAAAACTCCTGCGTAGTGGGTTTCCGACTCGAACCTTTCCATATAATACGATCTGTACCCCCATGGATCTGAGGCAGCACATGTGTAATCTCCACGCATTCCATGTCTGTGATCAATGGCCAGTGCCAATGGCCCTCACAGATAACTGAGCTTAACATGGTAGACTCATGCAATCCCAGACTGTTTGGTCCCCGCAGAAATCTGTCAAGGAGGGGTCCAAGGTGATGCCAGGGATCCTTCCATAAGAAAAAATCACTTCCATCACCAATACGATATTCCACCACTGAGCGTAACCAGCCTCTCAACCTCAACATTTTTCTCCATTCCCATGGTCCACGATTCTCCTGGATAGACCATATCGAATCATCTCGAAGTCTGCCATGCCGCAGCCACTCGACCCAGATAGAAGTCCTATCACATCGTATGACTTCACATAGCTTTTTGCACATCAATGATCGATTAAGAGTTCCCATATCCTTAAGGCCAAGTCCTACCTCCTCCTTCGGTTTGCAAATCTCCTTCCACGCAACTTTAGGGTATCCACTATTTCCGGTACCTCTCCATAAGAAAGCTCGCAATCGCTTCTCAATATCTTTAATGACCCCTTTTGGCAAAATAAATGCCGAAGCCCAATAAACACCCATAGCCACAAGAACAGACTTAATGATTTGTACCCTGCCGGCATATGACAGTGCCAATCCCTCCCAACCATTGATACGTGTATCGTTCTTACTCAGTAATGGTTGGCAGTCGGCGATAGATAATCGAGAAGAGATCAATGGTAGACCCAAATACCTCATCGGTAAGTGGCCTTCCTGAAACCCCAACACCGCAAGTAGCTCCCCTCGTACATTCTGGGCTGATCATTGTGTGGTAAATTTCCTAAGCGTAATAATAACTACAAGTTAGTGTAAAAGGGAAACAAACTTGTTTTAATAATACCGTGCAAAACAGCTAATATTTGAACGTTCTCAGAATTCAACGAAACTTGACCCAATCCCAGGTCTAGACCCAAGCATTTTTATTAGAAAATTGCCAAGCGTAATAATAACTACAAGTTAGTATAAAAAGGAAAAAAAAACTTGTTTCAATAAAACCGTCCAAAACAGCTAACTTTTGAACATTCTCAAAATTCGACGAAACTTGACCCAATCGTTGGTCTAGACCCTAGAATATCTGTGGTAAATTTGCTAAGCGTAATAATAACCACAAGTTAGTATAAAAGGAAAACAAACTTGCTTTAATAAAACCGTGCAAAACAGCTAAATTTTGAGCATTCTCAGAATTCGATGAAAATTGATCCAATCGTAGGTCTAGACCCAAGAATTTGTGTATTAAATTTCCTAAATGTAATAATAACTACAAGTTAATATAAAAGGGAAACACACTTGTTTTAATAAAACCGTGTAAAACAGCTAACTTATGAACGTTCTCATAGTTCGACGAAACTTGACCCAATCGCAGGTCTAGACCCAAGCATTTGTGTTGTCAATTTGCTAATCGTAATAATAACAACAGGTTAGTATAAAAGGAAAACAAACTTGTTTTAATAAACCCGTGCAAACCAGCTAAATTTTGAACGGTCTCAGAATTCGATGAAACTTGACCAAAACGTTGGTCTAGACCAAAACATCTATGTTGTAATTTTCCCAGTGTAATACTGACTACAAGTTAGTATAAAAGGGAAACAAACTTGTTTTAATAAAACCGTGCAAAACAGCTAAATTTTGAGCATTCTCAGAATTCGACGAAACTTGACCCAAACGTTGGTCTAGATCCAAGAATTTGTGCGTTAAATTTCTAAGCGTAATTATAATTAAAAGTTAGTATAAAAGGGAAACAAAACTGCTTTAATAAAACCGTGCAAAACAGCTAAATTTTGAACGTTCTCAAAATTTTACGAAACTTGACCCCAACATAGATCTAGACCCAAGCATTTGTGTTATACATTTGCTAAGCGTAATAATAACTACAAGTTAGTATAAAAGGGAAACAAACTTGCTTTAATAAAATCGTGCAAAACAGATAAATTTTGAACGTTCTCAGAATTCAACAAAACCTGTCCCAAACGTTGGTCTAGACCCAAGCATTTGTGTGGTATATTTGCTAAGCATAATAATAACTACAAGTTAGTATAAAAGGGAAACAAACTTGTTTTAATAAAACCGTGCAAAACAGTTAACTTTTGAACGTACACTGAATTCAATGAAACTTGACCCAACCGTTGGTCTAAACCCAAGCATTTGTGTTGCAAATTTGCTAAACGGAATAATAACTACAAGTTAGTATAAAAGTGAAACAAACTTGCTTTAATAAAACCATGCAAAACAACTAAATTTTGAACCTTCTCAGAATTCGACGAAACTTAACCCAAACATTGGTCTAGACCCAAGCATTTGTCTTGTAAATTTGCTATGCGTAATAATAACTACAAGTTAGTACAAAAGGGAAACAAACTTGTTTTAATAAAACCGTGCAAAACAGCTAACTTTTGAACGTTCTCAGGATTCGACAAAACTTGATCCAATCGTTGGTCTAGATCCAAGAATATGTGTGGTAAATTTTCTAAGCGTAATAATACCTACAAGTTAGTATAAAAGAGAAACAAACTTGCTTTAATAAAGCCGTGCAAAACAACTAAATTTTGAACGTTCTCAGAATTCGACGAAACCTGTCTCAAACGTTGGTCTAGACCCAAGCATTGTGTGGTAAATTTTTTTTTTTTTTTTGGGTAAGTATAATTTTCATTTAAGAAAAGAAAATATAGTACAACAGAGTCCCTCTTTAGGCGCTTCCCTCGACAGGCCAAGGGATACGCCACAGTCTATACAAGGCACATGTGCTAATTGATCTAGGAAGCTTAATACTGAGTATACGTTGTCGAACATCTTCTACTATTAAGTTGCCCACTACGCTCGGGGGTCTCTCCTCGTGCTCAAAACGTCTCAGGTTTCTCTCCCTCCAAATATGGTATACACACGATCCAAGCAGGCATCAGTAGGATATATTGATGATGTGCTTCCCACGCCATTTTCTTGCTCCCCATTCAACATCACTGACCCAATCCCTATTAGGCCACTGGAATCGTACAATGCGCCGAATACTAATGAGGCATCTCCTACTAAATCTGTAGTGGAAAAACAGGTGGTTATGTGACTCCACCATGTCTTCATTGCACAGCACGCAGCACCCTAGATGGGAGAGCCATGGTTTATCCATCGTTGCGAGCTTCTCCAGGATAGCTAGCCAAAGGATAAATAAATGTCGCGGGATCTTTAAAGAACCCAAAAGTAGTGAAATCCAACCTACTTTCGGTCCTACTGATATCATAGCCCGATAAAACTCCTGGGTAGTGGGTTTCCGACTCGAACCTTTCCATATAATACGATCTGTACCCCCATGGATCTGAGGCAGCACATGTGTAATCTCCACGCATTCCATGTCTGTGATCAATGGCCAGTGCCAATGGCCCTCACAGATAACTGAGCTTAACATGGTAGACTCATGCAATCCCAGACTGTTTGGTCCCCGCAGAAATCTGTCAAGGAGGGGTCCAAGGTGATGCCAGGGATCCTTCCATAAGAAAAAATCACTTCCATCACCAATACGATATTCCACCACTGAGCGTAACCAGCCTCTCAACCTCAACATTTTTCTCCATCCCCATGGTCCACGATTCTCCTGGATAGACCATATCGAATCATCTCGAAGTCTGCCATGCCGCAGCCACTCGACCCAGATAGAAGTCCTATCACATCGGATGACTTCACATAGCTTTTTGCACATCAATGATCGATTAAGAGTTCCCATATCCTTAAGGCCAAGTCCTACCTCCTCCTTCGGTTTGCAAATCTCCTTCCACGCAACTTTAGGGTATCCACTATTTCCGGTACCTCTCCATAAGAAAGCTCGCAATCGCTTCTCAATATCTTTAATGACCCCTTTTGGCAAAATAAATGCCGAAGCCCAATAAACACCCATAGCCACAAGAACAGACTTAATGATTTGTACCCTGCCGGCATATGACAGTGCCAATCCCTCCCAACCATTGATACGTGTATCGTTCTTACTCAGTAATGGTTGGCAGTCGGCGATAGATAATCGAGAAGAGATCAATGGTAGACCCAAATACCTCATCGGTAAGTGGCCTTCCTGAAACCCCAACACCGCAAGTAGCTCCCCTCGTACATTCTGGGCTGATCATTGTGTGGTAAATTTCCTAAGCGTAATAATAACTACAAGTTAGTGTAAAAGGGAAACAAACTTGTTTTAATAATACCGTGCAAAACAGCTAATATTTGAACGTTCTCAGAATTCAACGAAACTTGACCCAATCCCAGGTCTAGACCCAAGCATTTTTATTAGAAAATTGCCAAGCGTAATAATAACTACAAGTTAGTATAAAAAGGAAAAAAAAACTTGTTTCAATAAAACCGTCCAAAACAGCTAACTTTTGAACATTCTCAAAATTCGACGAAACTTGACCCAATCGTTGGTCTAGACCCTAGAATATCTGTGGTAAATTTGCTAAGCGTAATAATAACCACAAGTTAGTATAAAAGGAAAACAAACTTGCTTTAATAAAACCGTGCAAAACAGCTAAATTTTGAGCATTCTCAGAATTCGATGAAAATTGATCCAATCGTAGGTCTAGACCCAAGAATTTGTGTATTAAATTTCCTAAATGTAATAATAACTACAAGTTAATATAAAAGGGAAACACACTTGTTTTAATAAAACCGTGTAAAACAGCTAACTTATGAACGTTCTCATAGTTCGACGAAACTTGACCCAATCGCAGGTCTAGACCCAAGCATTTGTGTTGTCAATTTGCTAATCGTAATAATAACAACAGGTTAGTATAAAAGGAAAACAAACTTGTTTTAATAAACCCGTGCAAACCAGCTAAATTTTGAACGGTCTCAGAATTCGATGAAACTTGACCAAAACGTTGGTCTAGACCAAAACATCTATGTTGTAATTTTCCCAGTGTAATACTGACTACAAGTTAGTATAAAAGGGAAACAAACTTGTTTTAATAAAACCGTGCAAAACAGCTAAATTTTGAGCATTCTCAGAATTCGACGAAACTTGACCCAAACGTTGGTCTAGATCCAAGAATTTGTGCGTTAAATTTCTAAGCGTAATTATAATTAAAAGTTAGTATAAAAGGGAAACAAAACTGCTTTAATAAAACCGTGCAAAACAGCTAAATTTTGAACGTTCTCAAAATTTTACGAAACTTGACCCCAACATAGATCTAGACCCAAGCATTTGTGTTATACATTTGCTAAGCGTAATAATAACTACAAGTTAGTATAAAAGGGAAACAAACTTGCTTTAATAAAATCGTGCAAAACAGATAAATTTTGAACGTTCTCAGAATTCAACAAAACCTGTCCCAAACGTTGGTCTAGACCCAAGCATTTGTGTGGTATATTTGCTAAGCATAATAATAACTACAAGTTAGTATAAAAGGGAAACAAACTTGTTTTAATAAAACCGTGCAAAACAGTTAACTTTTGAACGTACACTGAATTCAATGAAACTTGACCCAACCGTTGGTCTAAACCCAAGCATTTGTGTTGCAAATTTGCTAAACGGAATAATAACTACAAGTTAGTATAAAAGTGAAACAAACTTGCTTTAATAAAACCATGCAAAACAACTAAATTTTGAACCTTCTCAGAATTCGACGAAACTTAACCCAAACATTGGTCTAGACCCAAGCATTTGTCTTGTAAATTTGCTATGCGTAATAATAACTACAAGTTAGTACAAAAGGGAAACAAACTTGTTTTAATAAAACCGTGCAAAACAGCTAACTTTTGAACGTTCTCAGGATTCGACAAAACTTGATCCAATCGTTGGTCTAGATCCAAGAATATGTGTGGTAAATTTTCTAAGCGTAATAATACCTACAAGTTAGTATAAAAGAGAAACAAACTTGCTTTAATAAAGCCGTGCAAAACAACTAAATTTTGAACGTTCTCAGAATTCGACGAAACCTGTCTCAAACGTTGGTCTAGACCCAAGCATTGTGTGGTAAATTTTTTTTTTTTTTTTGGGTAAGTATAATTTTCATTTAAGAAAAGAAAATATAGTACAACAGAGTCCCTCTTTAGGCGCTTCCCTCGACAGGCCAAGGGATACGCCACAGTCTATACAAGGCACATGTGCTAATTGATCTAGGAAGCTTAATACTGAGTATACGTTGTCGAACATCTTCTACTATTAAGTTGCCCACTACGCTCGGGGGTCTCTCCTCGTGCTCAAAACGTCTCAGGTTTCTCTCCCTCCAAATATGGTATACACACGATCCAAGCAGGCATCAGTAGGATATATTGATGATGTGCTTCCCACGCCATTTTCTTGCTCCCCATTCAACATCACTGACCCAATCCCTATTAGGCCACTGGAATCGTACAATGCGCCGAATACTAATGAGGCATCTCCTACTAAATCTGTAGTGGAAAAACAGGTGGTTATGTGACTCCACCATGTCTTCATTGCACAGCACGCAGCACCCTAGATGGGAGAGCCATGGTTTATCCATCGTTGCGAGCTTCTCCAGGATAGCTAGCCAAAGGATAAACAAATGTCGCGGGATCTTTAAAGAACCCAAAAGTAGTGAAATCCAACCTACTTTCGGTCCTGCTGATATCATAGCCCGATAAAACTCCTGGGTAGTGGGTTTCCGACTCGAACCTTTCCATATAATACGATCTGTACCCCCATGGATCTGAGGCAGCACATGTGTAATCTCCACGCATTCCATGTCTGTGATCAATGGCCAGTGCCAATGGCCCTCACAGATAACTGAGCTTAACATGGTAGACTCATGCAATCCCAGACTGTTTGGTCCCCGCAGAAATCTGTCAAGGAGGGGTCCAAGGTGATGCCAGGGATCCTTCCATAAGAAAAAATCACTTCCATCACCAATACGATATTCCACCACTGAGCGTAACCAGCCTCTCAACCTCAACATTTTTCTCCATTCCCATGGTCCACGATTCTCCTGGATAGACCATATCGAATCATCTCGAAGTCTGCCATGCCGCAGCCACTCGACCCAGATAGAAGTCCTATCACATCGGATGACTTCACATAGCTTTTTGCACATCAATGATCGATTAAGAGTTCCCATATCCTTAAGGCCAAGTCCTACCTCCTCCTTCGGTTTGCAAATCTCCTTCCACGCAACTTTAGGGTATCCACTATTTCCGGTACCTCTCCATAAGAAAGCTCGCAATCGCTTCTCAATATCTTTAATGACCCCTTTTGGCAAAATAAATGCCGAAGCCCAATAAACACCCATAGCCACAAGAACAGACTTAATGATTTGTACCCTGCCGGCATATGACAGTGCCAATCCCTCCCAACCATTGATACGTGTATCGTTCTTACTCAGTAATGGTTGGCAGTCGGCGATAGATAATCGAGAAGAGATCAATGGTAGACCCAAATACCTCATCGGTAAGTGGCCTTCCTGAAACCCCAACACCGCAAGTAGCTCCCCTCGTACATTCTGGGCTGATCATTGTGTGGTAAATTTCCTAAGCGTAATAATAACTACAAGTTAGTGTAAAAGGGAAACAAACTTGTTTTAATAATACCGTGCAAAACAGCTAATATTTGAACGTTCTCAGAATTCAACGAAACTTGACCCAATCCCAGGTCTAGACCCAAGCATTTTTATTAGAAAATTGCCAAGCGTAATAATAACTACAAGTTAGTATAAAAAGGAAAAAAAAACTTGTTTCAATAAAACCGTCCAAAACAGCTAACTTTTGAACATTCTCAAAATTCGACGAAACTTGACCCAATCGTTGGTCTAGACCCTAGAATATCTGTGGTAAATTTGCTAAGCGTAATAATAACCACAAGTTAGTATAAAAGGAAAACAAACTTGCTTTAATAAAACCGTGCAAAACAGCTAAATTTTGAGCATTCTCAGAATTCGATGAAAATTGATCCAATCGTAGGTCTAGACCCAAGAATTTGTGTATTAAATTTCCTAAATGTAATAATAACTACAAGTTAATATAAAAGGGAAACACACTTGTTTTAATAAAACCGTGTAAAACAGCTAACTTATGAACGTTCTCATAGTTCGACGAAACTTGACCCAATCGCAGGTCTAGACCCAAGCATTTGTGTTGTCAATTTGCTAATCGTAATAATAACAACAGGTTAGTATAAAAGGAAAACAAACTTGTTTTAATAAACCCGTGCAAACCAGCTAAATTTTGAACGGTCTCAGAATTCGATGAAACTTGACCAAAACGTTGGTCTAGACCAAAACATCTATGTTGTAATTTTCCCAGTGTAATACTGACTACAAGTTAGTATAAAAGGGAAACAAACTTGTTTTAATAAAACCGTGCAAAACAGCTAAATTTTGAGCATTCTCAGAATTCGACGAAACTTGACCCAAACGTTGGTCTAGATCCAAGAATTTGTGCGTTAAATTTCTAAGCGTATTTATAATTAAAAGTTAGTATAAAAGGGAAACAAAATTGCTTTAATAAAACCGTGCAAAACAGCTAAATTTTGAACGTTCTCAAAATTTTACGAAACTTGACCCCAACATAGATCTAGACCCAAGCATTTGTGTTATACATTTGCTAAGCGTAATAATAACTACAAGTTAGTATAAAAGGGAAACAAACTTGCTTTAATAAAATCGTGCAAAACAGATAAATTTTGAACGTTCTCAGAATTCAACAAAACCTGTCCCAAACGTTGGTCTAGACCCAAGCATTTGTGTGGTATATTTGCTAAGCATAATAATAACTACAAGTTAGTATAAAAGGGAAACAAACTTGTTTTAATAAAACCGTGCAAAACAGTTAACTTTTGAACGTACACTGAATTCAATGAAACTTGACCCAACCGTTGGTCTAAACCCAAGCATTTGTGTTGCAAATTTGCTAAACGTAATAATAACTACAAGTTAGTATAAAAGTGAAACAAACTTGCTTTAATAAAACCATGCAAAACAACTAAATTTTGAACCTTCTCAGAATTCGACGAAACTTAACCCAAACATTGGTCTAGACCCAAGCATTTGTCTTGTAAATTTGCTATGCGTAATAATAACTACAAGTTAGTACAAAAGGGAAACAAACTTGTTTTAATAAAACCGTGCAAAACAGCTAACTTTTGAACGTTCTCAGGATTCGACAAAACTTGATCCAATCGTTGGTCTAGATCCAAGAATATGTGTGGTAAATTTTCTAAGCGTAATAATACCTACAAGTTAGTATAAAAGAGAAACAAACTTGCTTTAATAAAGCCGTGCAAAACAACTAAATTTTGAACGTTCTCAGAATTCGACGAAACCTGTCTCAAACGTTGGTCTAGACCCAAGCATTGTGTGGTAAATTTTTTTTTTTTTTTTGGGTAAGTATAATTTTCATTTAAGAAAAGAAAATATAGTACAACAGAGTCCCTCTTTAGGCGCTTCCCTCGACAGGCCAAGGGATACGCCACAGTCTATACAAGGCACATGTGCTAATTGATCTAGGAAGCTTAATACTGAGTATACGTTGTCGAACATCTTCTACTATTAAGTTGCCCACTATGCTCGGGGGTCTCTCCTCGTGCTCAAAACGTCTCAGGTTTCTCTCCCTCCAAATATGGTATACACACGATCCAAGCAGGCATCGGTAGGATATATTGATGATGTGCTTCCCACGCCATTTTCTTGCTCCCCATTCAACATCACTGACCCAATCCCTATTAGGCCACTGGAATCGTACAATGCGCCGAATACTAATGAGGCATCTCCTACTAAATCTGCAGTGGAAAAACAGGTGGTTATGTGACTCCACCATGTCTTCATTGCACAGCACGCAGCACCCTAGATGGGAGAGCCATGGTTTATCCGTCGTTGCGAGCTTCTCCAGGATAGCTAGCCAAAGGATAAATAAATGTCGCGGGATCTTTAAAGAACCCAAAAGTAGTGAAATCCAACCTACTTTCGGTCCTGCTGATATCATAGCCCGATAAAACTCCTGCGTAGTGGGTTTCCGACTCGAACCTTTCCATATAATACGATCTGTACCCCCATGGATCTGAGGCAGCACATGTGTAATCTCCACGCATTCCATGTCTGTGATCAATGGCCAGTGCCAATGGCCCTCACAGATAACTGAGCTTAACATGGTAGACTCATGCAATCCCAGACTGTTTGGTCCCCGCAGAAATCTGTCAAGGAGGGGTCCAAGGTGATGCCAGGGATCCTTCCATAAGAAAAAATCACTTCCATCACCAATACGATATTCCACCACTGAGCGTAACCAGCCTCTCAACCTCAACATTTTTCTCCATCCCCATGGTCCACGATTCTCCTGGATAGACCATATCGAATCATCTCGAAGTCTGCCATGCCGCAGCCACTCGACCCAGATAGAAGTCCTATCACATCGGATGACTTCACATAGCTTTTTGCACATCAATGATCGATTAAGAGTTCCCATATCCTTAAGGCCAAGTCCTACCTCCTCCTTCGGTTTGCAAATCTCCTTCCACGCAACTTTAGGGTATCCACTATTTCCGGTACCTCTCCATAAGAAAGCTCGCAATCGCTTCTCAATATCTTTAATGACCCCTTTTGGCAAAATAAATGCCGAAGCCCAATAAACACCCATAGCCACAAGAACAGACTTAATGATTTGTACCCTGCCGGCATATGACAGTGCCAATCCCTCCCAACCATTGATACGTGTATCGTTCTTACTCAGTAATGGTTGGCAGTCGGCGATAGATAATCGAGAAGAGATCAATGGTAGACCCAAATACCTCATCGGTAAGTGGCCTTCCTGAAACCCCAACACCGCAAGTAGCTCCCCTCGTACATTCTGGGCTGATCATTGTGTGGTAAATTTCCTAAGCGTAATAATAACTACAAGTTAGTGTAAAAGGGAAACAAACTTGTTTTAATAATACCGTGCAAAACAGCTAATATTTGAACGTTCTCAGAATTCAACGAAACTTGACCCAATCCCAGGTCTAGACCCAAGCATTTTTATTAGAAAATTGCCAAGCGTAATAATAACTACAAGTTAGTATAAAAAGGAAAAAAAAACTTGTTTCAATAAAACCGTCCAAAACAGCTAACTTTTGAACATTCTCAAAATTCGACGAAACTTGACCCAATCGTTGGTCTAGACCCTAGAATATCTGTGGTAAATTTGCTAAGCGTAATAATAACCACAAGTTAGTATAAAAGGAAAACAAACTTGCTTTAATAAAACCGTGCAAAACAGCTAAATTTTGAGCATTCTCAGAATTCGATGAAAATTGATCCAATCGTAGGTCTAGACCCAAGAATTTGTGTATTAAATTTCCTAAATGTAATAATAACTACAAGTTAATATAAAAGGGAAACACACTTGTTTTAATAAAACCGTGTAAAACAGCTAACTTATGAACGTTCTCATAGTTCGACGAAACTTGACCCAATCGCAGGTCTAGACCCAAGCATTTGTGTTGTCAATTTGCTAATCGTAATAATAACAACAGGTTAGTATAAAAGGAAAACAAACTTGTTTTAATAAACCCGTGCAAACCAGCTAAATTTTGAACGGTCTCAGAATTCGATGAAACTTGACCAAAACGTTGGTCTAGACCAAAACATCTATGTTGTAATTTTCCCAGTGTAATACTGACTACAAGTTAGTATAAAAGGGAAACAAACTTGTTTTAATAAAACCGTGCAAAACAGCTAAATTTTGAGCATTCTCAGAATTCGACGAAACTTGACCCAAACGTTGGTCTAGATCCAAGAATTTGTGTGTTAAATTTCTAAGCGTATTTATAATTAAAAGTTAGTATAAAAGGGAAACAAAATTGCTTTAATAAAACCGTGCAAAACAGCTAAATTTTGAACGTTCTCAAAATTTTACGAAACTTGACCCCAACATAGATCTAGACCCAAGCATTTGTGTTATACATTTGCTAAGCGTAATAATAACTACAAGTTAGTATAAAAGGGAAACAAACTTGCTTTAATAAAATCGTGCAAAACAGATAAATTTTGAACGTTCTCAGAATTCAACAAAACCTGTCCCAAACGTTGGTCTAGACCCAAGCATTTGTGTGGTATATTTGCTAAGCATAATAATAACTACAAGTTAGTATAAAAGGGAAACAAACTTGTTTTAATAAAACCGTGCAAAACAGTTAACTTTTGAACGTACACTGAATTCAATGAAACTTGACCCAACCGTTGGTCTAAACCCAAGCATTTGTGTTGCAAATTTGCTAAACGTAATAATAACTACAAGTTAGTATAAAAGTGAAACAAACTTGCTTTAATAAAACCGTGCAAAACAACTAAATTTTGAACCTTCTCAGAATTCGACGAAACTTAACCCAAACATTGGTCTAGACCCAAGCATTTGTCTTGTAAATTTGCTATGCGTAATAATAACTACAAGTTAGTACAAAAGGGAAACAAACTTGTTTTAATAAAACCGTGCAAAACAGCTAACTTTTGAACGTTCTCAGGATTCGACAAAACTTGATCCAATCGTTGGTCTAGATCCAAGAATATGTGTGGTAAATTTTCTAAGCGTAATAATACCTACAAGTTAGTATAAAAGAGAAACAAACTTGCTTTAATAAAGCCGTGCAAAACAACTAAATTTTGAACGTTCTCAGAATTCGACGAAACCTGTCTCAAACGTTGGTCTAGACCAAAGCATTGTGTGGTAAATTTTTTTTTTTTTTTTGGGTAAGTGTAATTTTCATTTAAGAAAAGAAAATATAGTACAACAGAGTCCCTCTTTAGGCGCTTCCCTCGACAGGCCAAGGGATACGCCACAGTCTATACAAGGCACATGTGCTAATTGATCTAGGAAGCTTAATACTGAGTATACGTTGTCGAACATCTTCTACTATTAAGTTGCCCACTATGCTCGGGGGTCTCTCCTCGTGCTCAAAACGTCTCAGGTTTCTCTCCCTCCAAATATGGTATACACACGATCCAAGCAGGCATCGGTAGGATATATTGATGATGTGCTTCCCACGCCATTTTCTTGCTCCCCATTCAACATCACTGACCCAATCCCTATTAGGCCACTGGAATCGTACAATGCGCCGAATACTAATGAGGCATCTCCTACTAAATCTGCAGTGGAAAAACAGGTGGTTATGTGACTCCACCATGTCTTCATTGCACAGCACGCAGCACCCTAGATGGGAGAGCCATGGTTTATCCGTCGTTGCGAGCTTCTCCAGGATAGCTAGCCAAAGGATAAATAAATGTCGCGGGATCTTTAAAGAACCCAAAAGTAGTGAAATCCAACCTACTTTCGGTCCTGCTGATATCATAGCCCGATAAAACTCCTGCGTAGTGGGTTTCCGACTCGAACCTTTCCATATAATACGATCTGTACCCCCATGGATCTGAGGCAGCACATGTGTAATCTCCACGCATTCCATGTCTGTGATCAATGGCCAGTGCCAATGGCCCTCACAGATAACTGAGCTAAACATGGTAGACTCATGCAATCCCAGACTGTTTGGTCCCCGCAGAAATCTGTCAAGGAGGGGTCCAAGGTGATGCCAGGGATCCTTCCATAAGAAAAAATCACTTCCATCACCAATACGATATTCCACCACTGAGCGTAACCAGCCTCTCAACCTCAACATTTTTCTCCATCCCCATGGTCCACGATTCTCCGGGATAGACCATATCGAATCATCTCGAAGTCTGCCATGCCGCAGCCACTCGACCCAGATAGAAGTCCTATCACATCGGATGACTTCACATAGCTTTTTGCACATCAATGATCGATTAAGAGTTCCCATATCCTTAAGGCCAAGTCCTACCTCCTCCTTCGGTTTGCAAATCTCCTTCCACGCAACTTTAGGGTATCCACTATTTCCGGTACCTCTCCATAAGAAAGCTCGCAATCGCTTCTCAATATCTTTAATGACCCCTTTTGGCAAAATAAATGCCGAAGCCCAATAAACACCCATAGCCACAAGAACAGACTTAATGATTTGTACCCTGCCGGCATATGACAGTGCCAATCCCTCCCAACCATTGATACGTGTATCGTTCTTACTCAGTAATGGTTGGCAGTCGGCGATAGATAATCGAGAAGAGATCAATGGTAGACCCAAATACCTCATCGGTAAGTGGCCTTCCTGAAACCCCAACACCGCAAGTAGCTCCCCTCGTACATTCTGGGCTGATCATTGTGTGGTAAATTTCCTAAGCGTAATAATAACTACAAGTTAGTGTAAAAGGGAAACAAACTTGTTTTAATAATACCGTGCAAAACAGCTAATATTTGAACGTTCTCAGAATTCAACGAAACTTGACCCAATCCCAGGTCTAGACCCAAGCATTTTTATTAGAAAATTGCCAAGCGTAATAATAACTACAAGTTAGTATAAAAAGGAAAAAAAAACTTGTTTCAATAAAACCGTCCAAAACAGCTAACTTTTGAACATTCTCAAAATTCGACGAAACTTGACCCAATCGTTGGTCTAGACCCTAGAATATCTGTGGTAAATTTGCTAAGCGTAATAATAACCACAAGTTAGTATAAAAGGAAAACAAACTTGCTTTAATAAAACCGTGCAAAACAGCTAAATTTTGAGCATTCTCAGAATTCGATGAAAATTGATCCAATCGTAGGTCTAGACCCAAGAATTTGTGTATTAAATTTCCTAAATGTAATAATAACTACAAGTTAATATAAAAGGGAAACACACTTGTTTTAATAAAACCGTGTAAAACAGCTAACTTATGAACGTTCTCATAGTTCGACGAAACTTGACCCAATCGCAGGTCTAGACCCAAGCATTTGTGTTGTCAATTTGCTAATCGTAATAATAACAACAGGTTAGTATAAAAGGAAAACAAACTTGTTTTAATAAACCCGTGCAAACCAGCTAAATTTTGAACGGTCTCAGAATTCGATGAAACTTGACCAAAACGTTGGTCTAGACCAAAACATCTATGTTGTAATTTTCCCAGTGTAATACTGACTACAAGTTAGTATAAAAGGGAAACAAACTTGTTTTAATAAAACCGTGCAAAACAGCTAAATTTTGAGCATTCTCAGAATTCGACGAAACTTGACCCAAACGTTGGTCTAGATCCAAGAATTTGTGTGTTAAATTTCTAAGCGTATTTATAATTAAAAGTTAGTATAAAAGGGAAACAAAATTGCTTTAATAAAACCGTGCAAAACAGCTAAATTTTGAACGTTCTCAAAATTTTACGAAACTTGACCCCAACATAGATCTAGACCCAAGCATTTGTGTTATACATTTGCTAAGCGTAATAATAACTACAAGTTAGTATAAAAGGGAAACAAACTTGCTTTAATAAAATCGTGCAAAACAGATAAATTTTGAACGTTCTCAGAATTCAACAAAACCTGTCCCAAACGTTGGTCTAGACCCAAGCATTTGTGTGGTATATTTGCTAAGCATAATAATAACTACAAGTTAGTATAAAAGGGAAACAAACTTGTTTTAATAAAACCGTGCAAAACAGTTAACTTTTGAACGTACACTGAATTCAATGAAACTTGACCCAACCGTTGGTCTAAACCCAAGCATTTGTGTTGCAAATTTGCTAAACGTAATAATAACTACAAGTTAGTATAAAAGTGAAACAAACTTGCTTTAATAAAACCGTGCAAAACAACTAAATTTTGAACCTTCTCAGAATTCGACGAAACTTAACCCAAACATTGGTCTAGACCCAAGCATTTGTCTTGTAAATTTGCTATGCGTAATAATAACTACAAGTTAGTACAAAAGGGAAACAAACTTGTTTTAATAAAACCGTGCAAAACAGCTAACTTTTGAACGTTCTCAGGATTCGACAATACTTGATCCAATCGTTGGTCTAGATCCAAGAATATGTGTGGTAAATTTTCTAAGCGTAATAATACCTACAAGTTAGTATAAAAGAGAAACAAACTTGCTTTAATAAAGCCGTGCAAAACAACTAAATTTTGAACGTTCTCAGAATTCGACGAAACCTGTCTCAAACGTTGGTCTAGACCCAAGCATTGTGTGGTAAATTTTTTTTTTTTTTTTGGGTAAGTGTAATTTTCATTTAAGAAAAGAAAATATAGTACAACAGAGTCCCTCTTTAGGCGCTTCCCTCGACAGGCCAAGGGATACGCCACAGTCTATACAAGGCACATGTGCTAATTGATCTAGGAAGCTTAATACTGAGTATACGTTGTCGAACATCTTCTACTATTAAGTTGCCCACTACGCTCGGGGGTCTCTCCTCGTGCTCAAAACGTCTCAGGTTTCTCTCCCTCCAAATATGGTATACACACGATCCAAGCAGGCATCGGTAGGATATATTGATGATGTGCTTCCCACGCCATTTTCTTGCTCCCCATTCAACATCACTGACCCAATCCCTATTAGGCCACTGGAATCGTACAATGCGCCGAATACTAATGAGGCATCTCCTACTAAATCTGCAGTGGAAAAACAGGTGGTTATGTGACTCCACCATGTCTTCATTGCACAGCACGCAGCACCCTAGATGGGAGAGCCATGGTTTATCCGTCGTTGCGAGCTTCTCCAGGATAGCTAGCCAAAGGATAAATAAATGTCGCGGGATCTTTAAAGAACCCAAAAGTAGTGAAATCCAACCTACTTTCGGTCCTGCTGATATCATAGCCCGATAAAACTCCTGGGTAGTGGGTTTCCGACTCGAACCTTTCCATATAATACGATCTGTACCCCCATGGATCTGAGGCAGCACATGTGTAATCTCCACGCATTCCATGTCTGTGATCAATGGCCAGTGCCAATGGCCCTCACAGATAACTGAGCTTAACATGGTAGACTCATGCAATCCCAGACTGTTTGGTCCCCGCAGAAATCTGTCAAGGAGGGGTCCAAGGTGATGCCAGGGATCCTTCCATAAGAAAAAATCACTTCCATCACCAATACGATATTCCACCACTGAGCGTAACCAGCCTCTCAACCTCAACATTTTTCTCCATCCCCATGGTCCACGATTCTCCGGGATAGACCATATCGAATCATCTCGAAGTCTGCCATGCCGCAGCCACTCGACCCAGATAGAAGTCCTATCACATCGGATGACTTCACATAGCTTTTTGCACATCAATGATCGATTAAGAGTTCCCATATCCTTAAGGCCAAGTCCTACCTCCTCCTTCGGTTTGCAAATCTCCTTCCACGCAACTTTAGGGTATCCACTATTTCCGGTACCTCTCCATAAGAAAGCTCGCAATCGCTTCTCAATATCTTTAATGACCCCTTTTGGCAAAATAAATGCCGAAGCCCAATAAACACCCATAGCCACAAGAACAGACTTAATGATTTGTACCCTGCCGGCATATGACAGTGCCAATCCCTCCCAACCATTGATACGTGTATCGTTCTTACTCAGTAATGGTTGGCAGTCGGCGATAGATAATCGAGAAGAGATCAATGGTAGACCCAAATACCTCATCGGTAAGTGGCCTTCCTGAAACCCCAACACCGCAAGTAGCTCCCCTCGTACATTCTGGGCTGATCATTGTGTGGTAAATTTCCTAAGCGTAATAATAACTACAAGTTAGTGTAAAAGGGAAACAAACTTGTTTTAATAATACCGTGCAAAACAGCTAATATTTGAACGTTCTCAGAATTCAACGAAACTTGACCCAATCCCAGGTCTAGACCCAAGCATTTTTATTAGAAAATTGCCAAGCGTAATAATAACTACAAGTTAGTATAAAAAGGAAAAAAAAACTTGTTTCAATAAAACCGTCCAAAACAGCTAACTTTTGAACATTCTCAAAATTCGACGAAACTTGACCCAATCGTTGGTCTAGACCCTAGAATATCTGTGGTAAATTTGCTAAGCGTAATAATAACCACAAGTTAGTATAAAAGGAAAACAAACTTGCTTTAATAAAACCGTGCAAAACAGCTAAATTTTGAGCATTCTCAGAATTCGATGAAAATTGATCCAATCGTAGGTCTAGACCCAAGAATTTGTGTATTAAATTTCCTAAATGTAATAATAACTACAAGTTAATATAAAAGGGAAACACACTTGTTTTAATAAAACCGTGTAAAACAGCTAACTTATGAACGTTCTCATAGTTCGACGAAACTTGACCCAATCGCAGGTCTAGACCCAAGCATTTGTGTTGTCAATTTGCTAATCGTAATAATAACAACAGGTTAGTATAAAAGGAAAACAAACTTGTTTTAATAAACCCGTGCAAACCAGCTAAATTTTGAACGGTCTCAGAATTCGATGAAACTTGACCAAAACGTTGGTCTAGACCAAAACATCTATGTTGTAATTTGCCCAGTGTAATACTGACTACAAGTTAGTATAAAAGGGAAACAAACTTGTTTTAATAAAACCGTGCAAAACAGCTAAATTTTGAGCATTCTCAGAATTCGACGAAACTTGACCCAAACGTTGGTCTAGATCCAAGAATTTGTGTGTTAAATTTCTAAGCGTAATTATAATTACAAGTTAGTATAAAAGGGAAACAAAATTGCTTTAATAAAACCGTGCAAAACAGCTAAATTTTGAACGTTCTCAAAATTTTACGAAACTTGACCCCAACATAGATCTAGACCCAAGCATTTGTGTTATACATTTGCTAAGCGTAATAATAACTACAAGTTAGTATAAAAGGGAAACAAACTTGCTTTAATAAAATCGTGCAAAACAGATAAATTTTGAACGTTCTCAGAATTCAACAAAACCTGTCCCAAACGTTGGTCTAGACCCAAGCATTTGTGTGGTATATTTGCTAAGCATAATAATAACTACAAGTTAGTATAAAAGGGAAACAAACTTGTTTTAATAAAACCGTGCAAAACAGTTAACTTTTGAACGTACACTGAATTCAATGAAACTTGACCCAACCGTTGGTCTAAACCCAAGCATTTGTGTTGCAAATTTGCTAAACGTAATAATAACTACAAGTTAGTATAAAAGTGAAACAAACTTGCTTTAATAAAACCGTGCAAAACAACTAAATTTTGAACCTTCTCAGAATTCGACGAAACTTAACCCAAACATTGGTCTAGACCCAAGCATTTGTCTGGTAAATTTGCTATGCGTAATAATAACTACAAGTTAGTACAAAAGGGAAACAAACTTGTTTTAATAAAACCGTGCAAAACAGCTAACTTTTGAACGTTCTCAGGATTCGACAAAACTTGATCCAATCGTTGGTCTAGATCCAAGAATATGTGTGGTAAATTTTCTAAGCGTAATAATACCTACAAGTTAGTATAAAAGAGAAACAAACTTGCTTTAATAAAGCCGTGCAAAACAACTAAATTTTGAACGTTCTCAGAATTCGACGAAACCTGTCTCAAACGTTGGTCTAGACCCAAGCATTGTGTGGTAAATTTTTTTTTTTTTTTTGGGTAAGTGTAATTTTCATTTAAGAAAAGAAAATATAGTACAACAGAGTCCCTCTTTAGGCGCTTCCCTCGACAGGCCAAGGGATACGCCACAGTCTATACAAGGCACATGTGCTAATTGATCTAGGAAGCTTAATACTGAGTATACGTTGTCGAACATCTTCTACTATTAAGTTGCCCACTACGCTCGGGGGTCTCTCCTCGTGCTCAAAACGTCTCAGGTTTCTCTCCCTCCAAATATGGTATACACACGATCCAAGCAGGCATCGGTAGGATATATTGATGATGTGCTTCCCACGCCATTCTCTTGCTCCCCATTCAACATCACTGACCCAATCCCTATTAGGCCACTGGAATCGTACAATGCGCCGAATACTAATGAGGCATCTCCTACTAAATCTGCAGTGGAAAAACAGGTGGTTATGTGACTCCACCATGTCTTCATTGCACAGCACGCAGCACCCTAGATGGGAGAGCCATGGTTTATCCGTCGTTGCGAGCTTCTCCAGGATAGCTAGCCAAAGGATAAATAAATGTCGCGGGATCTTTAAAGAACCCAAAAGTAGTGAAATCCAACCTACTTTCGGTCCTGCTGATATCATAGCCCGATAAAACTCCTGGGTAGTGGGTTTCCGACTCGAACCTTTCCATATAATACGATCTGTACCCCCATGGATCTGAGGCAGCACATGTGTAATCTCCACGCATTCCATGTCTGTGATCAATGGCCAGTGCCAATGGCCCTCACAGATAACTGAGCTTAACATGGTAGACTCATGCAATCCCAGACTGTTTGGTCCCCGCAGAAATCTGTCAAGGAGGGGTCCAAGGTGATGCCAGGGATCCTTCCATAAGAAAAAATCACTTCCATCACCAATACGATATTCCACCACTGAGCGTAACCAGCCTCTCAACCTCAACATTTTTCTCCATCCCCATGGTCCACGATTCTCCGGGATAGACCATATCGAATCATCTCGAAGTCTGCCATGCCGCAGCCACTCGACCCAGATAGAAGTCCTATCACATCGGATGACTTCACATAGCTTTTTGCACATCAATGATCGATTAAGAGTTCCCATATCCTTAAGGCCAAGTCCTACCTCCTCCTTCGGTTTGCAAATCTCCTTCCACGCAACTTTAGGGTATCCACTATTTCCGGTACCTCTCCATAAGAAAGCTCGCAATCGCTTCTCAATATCTTTAATGACCCCTTTCGGCAAAATAAATGCCGAAGCCCAATAAACACCCATAGCCACAAGAACAGACTTAATGATTTGTACCCTGCCGGCATATGACAGTGCCAATCCCTCCCAACCATTGATACGTGTATCGTTCTTACTCAGTAATGGTTGGCAGTCGGCGATAGATAATCGAGAAGAGATCAATGGTAGACCCAAATACCTCATCGGTAAGTGGCCTTCCTGAAACCCCAACACCGCAAGTAGCTCCCCTCGTACATTCTGGGCTGATCATTGTGTGGTAAATTTCCTAAGCGTAATAATAACTACAAGTTAGTGTAAAAGGGAAACAAACTTGTTTTAATAATACCGTGCAAAACAGCTAATATTTGAACGTTCTCAGAATTCAACGAAACTTGACCCAATCCCAGGTCTAGACCCAAGCATTTTCATTAGAAAATTGCCAAGCGTAATAATAACTACAAGTTAGTATAAAAAGGAAAAAAAAAACTTGTTTCAATAAAACCGTCCAAAACAGCTAACTTTTGAACATTCTCAAAATTCGACGAAACTTGACCCAATCGTTGGTCTAGACCCTAGAATATCTGTGGTAAATTTGCTAAGCGTAATAATAACCACAAGTTAGTATAAAAGGAAAACAAACTTGCTTTAATAAAACCGTGCAAAACAGCTAAATTTTGAGCATTCTCAGAATTCGATGAAAATTGATCCAATCGTAGGTCTAGACCCAAGAATTTGTGTATTAAATTTCCTAAATGTAATAATAACTACAAGTTAATATAAAAGGGAAACACACTTGTTTTAATAAAACCGTGTAAAACAGCTAACTTATGAACGTTCTCATAGTTCGACGAAACTTGACCCAATCGCAGGTCTAGACCCAAGCATTTGTGTTGTCAATTTGCTAATCGTAATAATAACAACAGGTTAGTATAAAAGGAAAACAAACTTGTTTTAATAAACCCGTGCAAACCAGCTAAATTTTGAACGGTCTCAGAATTCGATGAAACTTGACCAAAACGTTGGTCTAGACCAAAACATCTATGTTGTAATTTGCCCAGTGTAATACTGACTACAAGTTAGTATAAAAGGGAAACAAACTTGTTTTAATAAAACCGTGCAAAACAGCTAAATTTTGAGCATTCTCAGAATTCGACGAAACTTGACCCAAACGTTGGTCTAGATCCAAGAATTTGTGTGTTAAATTTCTAAGCGTAATTATAATTACAAGTTAGTATAAAAGGGAAACAAAATTGCTTTAATAAAACCGTGCAAAACAGCTAAATTTTGAACGTTCTCAAAATTTTACGAAACTTGACCCCAACATAGATCTAGACCCAAGCATTTGTGTTATACATTTGCTAAGCGTAATAATAACTACAAGTTAGTATAAAAGGGAAACAAACTTGCTTTAATAAAATCGTGCAAAACAGATAAATTTTGAACGTTCTCAGAATTCAACAAAACCTGTCCCAAACGTTGGTCTAGACCCAAGCATTTGTGTGGTATATTTGCTAAGCATAATAATAACTACAAGTTAGTATAAAAGGGAAACAAACTTGTTTTAATAAAACCGTGCAAAACAGTTAACTTTTGAACGTACACTGAATTCAATGAAACTTGACCCAACCGTTGGTCTAAACCCAAGCATTTGTGTTGCAAATTTGCTAAACGTAATAATAACTACAAGTTAGTATAAAAGTGAAACAAACTTGCTTTAATAAAACCGTGCAAAACAACTAAATTTTGAACCTTCTCAGAATTCGACGAAACTTAACCCAAACATTGGTCTAGACCCAAGCATTTGTCTGGTAAATTTGCTATGCGTAATAATAACTACAAGTTAGTACAAAAGGGAAACAAACTTGTTTTAATAAAACCGTGCAAAACAGCTAACTTTTGAACGTTCTCAGGATTCGACAAAACTTGATCCAATCGTTGGTCTAGATCCAAGAATATGTGTGGTAAATTTTCTAAGCGTAATAATACCTACAAGTTAGTATAAAAGAGAAACAAACTTGCTTTAATAAAGCCGTGCAAAACAACTAAATTTTGAACGTTCTCAGAATTCGACGAAACCTGTCTCAAACGTTGGTCTAGACCCAAGCATTGTGTGGTAAATTTTTTTTTTTTTTTTGGGTAAGTGTAATTTTCATTTAAGAAAAGAAAATATAGTACAACAGAGTCCCTCTTTAGGCGCTTCCCTCGACAGGCCAAGGGATACGCCACAGTCTATACAAGGCACATGTGCTAATTGATCTAGGAAGCTTAATACTGAGTATACGTTGTCGAACATCTTCTACTATTAAGTTGCCCACTACGCTCGGGGGTCTCTCCTCGTGCTCAAAACGTCTCAGGTTTCTCTCCCTCCAAATATGGTATACACACGATCCAAGCAGGCATCGGTAGGATATATTGATGATGTGCTTCCCACGCCATTCTCTTGCTCCCCATTCAACATCACTGACCCAATCCCTATTAGGCCACTGGAATCGTACAATGCGCCGAATACTAATGAGGCATCTCCTACTAAATCTGCAGTGGAAAAACAGGTGGTTATGTGACTCCACCATGTCTTCATTGCACAGCACGCAGCACCCTAGATGGGAGAGCCATGGTTTATCCGTCGTTGCGAGCTTCTCCAGGATAGCTAGCCAAAGGATAAATAAATGTCGCGGGATCTTTAAAGAACCCAAAAGTAGTGAAATCCAACCTACTTTCGGTCCTGCTGATATCATAGCCCGATAAAACTCCTGGGTAGTGGGTTTCCGACTCGAACCTTTCCATATAATACGATCTGTACCCCCATGGATCTGAGGCAGCACATGTGTAATCTCCACGCATTCCATGTCTGTGATCAATGGCCAGTGCCAATGGCCCTCACAGATAACTGAGCTTAACATGGTAGACTCATGCAATCCCAGACTGTTTGGTCCCCGCAGAAATCTGTCAAGGAGGGGTCCAAGGTGATGCCAGGGATCCTTCCATAAGAAAAAATCACTTCCATCACCAATACGATATTCCACCACTGAGCGTAACCAGCCTCTCAACCTCAACATTTTTCTCCATCCCCATGGTCCACGATTCTCCGGGATAGACCATATCGAATCATCTCGAAGTCTGCCATGCCGCAGCCACTCGACCCAGATAGAAGTCCTATCACATCGGATGACTTCACATAGCTTTTTGCACATCAATGATCGATTAAGAGTTCCCATATCCTTAAGGCCAAGTCCTACCTCCTCCTTCGGTTTGCAAATCTCCTTCCACGCAACTTTAGGGTATCCACTATTTCCGGTACCTCTCCATAAGAAAGCTCGCAATCGCTTCTCAATATCTTTAATGACCCCTTTCGGCAAAATAAATGCCGAAGCCCAATAAACACCCATAGCCACAAGAACAGACTTAATGATTTGTACCCTGCCGGCATATGACAGTGCCAATCCCTCCCAACCATTGATACGTGTATCGTTCTTACTCAGTAATGGTTGGCAGTCGGCGATAGATAATCGAGAAGAGATCAATGGTAGACCCAAATACCTCATCGGTAAGTGGCCTTCCTGAAACCCCAACACCGCAAGTAGCTCCCCTCGTACATTCTGGGCTGATCATTGTGTGGTAAATTTCCTAAGCGTAATAATAACTACAAGTTAGTGTAAAAGGGAAACAAACTTGTTTTAATAATACCGTGCAAAACAGCTAATATTTGAACGTTCTCAGAATTCAACGAAACTTGACCCAATCCCAGGTCTAGACCCAAGCATTTTCATTAGAAAATTGCCAAGCGTAATAATAACTACAAGTTAGTATAAAAAGGAAAAAAAAAACTTGTTTCAATAAAACCGTCCAAAACAGCTAACTTTTGAACATTCTCAAAATTCGACGAAACTTGACCCAATCGTTGGTCTAGACCCTAGAATATCTGTGGTAAATTTGCTAAGCGTAATAATAACCACAAGTTAGTATAAAAGGAAAACAAACTTGCTTTAATAAAACCGTGCAAAACAGCTAAATTTTGAGCATTCTCAGAATTCGATGAAAATTGATCCAATCGTAGGTCTAGACCCAAGAATTTGTGTATTAAATTTCCTAAATGTAATAATAACTACAAGTTAATATAAAAGGGAAACACACTTGTTTTAATAAAACCGTGTAAAACAGCTAACTTATGAACGTTCTCATAGTTCGACGAAACTTGACCCAATCGCAGGTCTAGACCCAAGCATTTGTGTTGTCAATTTGCTAATCGTAATAATAACAACAGGTTAGTATAAAAGGAAAACAAACTTGTTTTAATAAACCCGTGCAAACCAGCTAAATTTTGAACGGTCTCAGAATTCGATGAAACTTGACCAAAACGTTGGTCTAGACCAAAACATCTATGTTGTAATTTGCCCAGTGTAATACTGACTACAAGTTAGTATAAAAGGGAAACAAACTTGTTTTAATAAAACCGTGCAAAACAGCTAAATTTTGAGCATTCTCAGAATTCGACGAAACTTGACCCAAACGTTGGTCTAGATCCAAGAATTTGTGTGTTAAATTTCTAAGCGTAATTATAATTACAAGTTAGTATAAAAGGGAAACAAAATTGCTTTAATAAAACCGTGCAAAACAGCTAAATTTTGAACGTTCTCAAAATTTTACGAAACTTGACCCCAACATAGATCTAGACCCAAGCATTTGTGTTATACATTTGCTAAGCGTAATAATAACTACAAGTTAGTATAAAAGGGAAACAAACTTGCTTTAATAAAATCGTGCAAAACAGATAAATTTTGAACGTTCTCAGAATTCAACAAAACCTGTCCCAAACGTTGGTCTAGACCCAAGCATTTGTGTGGTATATTTGCTAAGCATAATAATAACTACAAGTTAGTATAAAAGGGAAACAAACTTGTTTTAATAAAACCGTGCAAAACAGTTAACTTTTGAACGTACACTGAATTCAATGAAACTTGACCCAACCGTTGGTCTAAACCCAAGCATTTGTGTTGCAAATTTGCTAAACGTAATAATAACTACAAGTTAGTATAAAAGTGAAACAAACTTGCTTTAATAAAACCGTGCAAAACAACTAAATTTTGAACCTTCTCAGAATTCGACGAAACTTAACCCAAACATTGGTCTAGACCCAAGCATTTGTCTTGTAAATTTGCTATGCGTAATAATAACTACAAGTTAGTACAAAAGGGAAACAAACTTGTTTTAATAAAACCGTGCAAAACAGCTAACTTTTGAACGTTCTCAGGATTCGACAAAACTTGATCCAATCGTTGGTCTAGATCCAAGAATATGTGTGGTAAATTTTCTAAGCGTAATAATACCTACAAGTTAGTATAAAAGAGAAACAAACTTGCTTTAATAAAGCCGTGCAAAACAACTAAATTTTGAACGTTCTCAGAATTCGACGAAACCTGTCTCAAACGTTGGTCTAGACCCAAGCATTGTGTGGTAAATTTTTTTTTTTTTTTTGGGTAAGTGTAATTTTCATTTAAGAAAAGAAAATATAGTACAACAGAGTCCCTCTTTAGGCGCTTCCCTCGACAGGCCAAGGGATACGCCATAGTCTATACAAGGCACATGTGCTAATTGATCTAGGAAGCTTAATACTGAGTATACGTTGTCGAATATCTTCTACTATTAAGTTGCCCACTACGCTCGGGGGTCTCTCCTCGTGCTCAAAACGTCTCAGGTTTCTCTCCCTCCAAATATGGTATACACACGATCCAAGCAGGCATCGGTAGGATATATTGATGATGTGCTTCCCACGCCATTCTCTTGCTCCCCATTCAACATCACTGACCCAATCCCTATTAGGCCACTGGAATCGTACAATGCGCCGAATACTAATGAGGCATCTCCTACTAAATCTGCAGTGGAAAAACAGGTGGTTATGTGACTCCACCATGTCTTCATTGCACAGCACGCAGCACCCTAGATGGGAGAGCCATGGTTTATCCGTCGTTGCGAGCTTCTCCAGGATAGCTAGCCAAAGGATAAATAAATGTCGCGGGATCTTTAAAGAACCCAAAAGTAGTGAAATCCAACCTACTTTCGGTCCTGCTGATATCATAGCCCGATAAAACTCCTGGGTAGTGGGTTTCCGACTCGAACCTTTCCATATAATACGATCTGTACCCCCATGGATCTGAGGCAGCACATGTGTAATCTCCACGCATTCCATGTCTGTGATCAATGGCCAGTGCCAATGGCCCTCACAGATAACTGAGCTTAACATGGTAGACTCATGCAATCCCAGACTGTTTGGTCCCCGCAGAAATCTGTCAAGGAGGGGTCCAAGGTGATGCCAGGGATCCTTCCATAAGAAAAAATCACTTCCATCACCAATACGATATTCCACCACTGAGCGTAACCAGCCTCTCAACCTCAACATTTTTCTCCATCCCCATGGTCCACGATTCTCCGGGATAGACCATATCGAATCATCTCGAAGTCTGCCATGCCGCAGCCACTCGACCCAGATAGAAGTCCTATCACATCGGATGACTTCACATAGCTTTTTGCACATCAATGATCGATTAAGAGTTCCCATATCCTTAAGGCCAAGTCCTACCTCCTCCTTCGGTTTGCAAATCTCCTTCCACGCAACTTTAGGGTATCCACTATTTCCGGTACCTCTCCATAAGAAAGCTCGCAATCGCTTCTCAATATCTTTAATGACCCCTTTCGGCAAAATAAATGCCGAAGCCCAATAAGCACCCATAGCCACAAGAACAGACTTAATGATTTGTACCCTGCCGGCATATGACAGTGCCAATCCCTCCCAACCATTGATACGTGTATCGTTCTTACTCAGTAATGGTTGGCAGTCGGCGATAGATAATCGAGAAGAGATCAATGGTAGACCCAAATACCTCATCGGTAAGTGGCCTTCCTGAAACCCCAACACCGCAAGTAGCTCCCCTCGTACATTCTGGGCTGATCATTGTGTGGTAAATTTCCTAAGCGTAATAATAACTACAAGTTAGTGTAAAAGGGAAACAAACTTGTTTTAATAATACCGTGCAAAACAGCTAATATTTGAACGTTCTCAGAATTCAACGAAACTTGACCCAATCCCAGGTCTAGACCCAAGCATTTTCATTAGAAAATTGCCAAGCGTAATAATAACTACAAGTTAGTATAAAAAGGAAAAAAAAAACTTGTTTCAATAAAACCGTCCAAAACAGCTAACTTTTGAACATTCTCAAAATTCGACGAAACTTGACCCAATCGTTGGTCTAGACCCTAGAATATCTGTGGTAAATTTGCTAAGCGTAATAATAACCACAAGTTAGTATAAAAGGAAAACAAACTTGCTTTAATAAAACCGTGCAAAACAGCTAAATTTTGAGCATTCTCAGAATTCGATGAAAATTGATCCAATCGTAGGTCTAGACCCAAGAATTTGTGTATTAAATTTCCTAAATGTAATAATAACTACAAGTTAATATAAAAGGGAAACACACTTGTTTTAATAAAACCGTGTAAAACAGCTAACTTATGAACGTTCTCATAGTTCGACGAAACTTGACCCAATCGCAGGTCTAGACCCAAGCATTTGTGTTGTCAATTTGCTAATCGTAATAATAACAACAGGTTAGTATAAAAGGAAAACAAACTTGTTTTAATAAACCCGTGCAAACCAGCTAAATTTTGAACGGTCTCAGAATTCGATGAAACTTGACCAAAACGTTGGTCTAGACCAAAACATCTATGTTGTAATTTGCCCAGTGTAATACTGACTACAAGTTAGTATAAAAGGGAAACAAACTTGTTTTAATAAAACCGTGCAAAACAGCTAAATTTTGAGCATTCTCAGAATTCGACGAAACTTGACCCAAACGTTGGTCTAGATCCAAGAATTTGTGTGTTAAATTTCTAAGCGTAATTATAATTACAAGTTAGTATAAAAGGGAAACAAAATTGCTTTAATAAAACCGTGCAAAACAGCTAAATTTTGAACGTTCTCAAAATTTTACGAAACTTGACCCCAACATAGATCTAGACCCAAGCATTTGTGTTATACATTTGCTAAGCGTAATAATAACTACAAGTTAGTATAAAAGGGAAACAAACTTGCTTTAATAAAATCGTGCAAAACAGATAAATTTTGAACGTTCTCAGAATTCAACAAAACCTGTCCCAAACGTTGGTCTAGACCCAAGCATTTGTGTGGTATATTTGCTAAGCATAATAATAACTACAAGTTAGTATAAAAGGGAAACAAACTTGTTTTAATAAAACCGTGCAAAACAGTTAACTTTTGAACGTACACTGAATTCAATGAAACTTGACCCAACCGTTGGTCTAAACCCAAGCATTTGTGTTGCAAATTTGCTAAACGTAATAATAACTACAAGTTAGTATAAAAGTGAAACAAACTTGCTTTAATAAAACCGTGCAAAACAACTAAATTTTGAACCTTCTCAGAATTCGACGAAACTTAACCCAAACATTGGTCTAGACCCAAGCATTTGTCTTGTAAATTTGCTATGCGTAATAATAACTACAAGTTAGTACAAAAGGGAAACAAACTTGTTTTAATAAAACCGTGCAAAACAGCTAACTTTTGAACGTTCTCAGGATTCGACAAAACTTGATCCAATCGTTGGTCTAGATCCAAGAATATGTGTGGTAAATTTTCTAAGCGTAATAATACCTACAAGTTAGTATAAAAGAGAAACAAACTTGCTTTAATAAAGCCGTGCAAAACAACTAAATTTTGAACGTTCTCAGAATTCGACGAAACCTGTCTCAAACGTTGGTCTAGACCCAAGCATTGTGTGGTAAATTTTTTTTTTTTTTTTGGGTAAGTGTAATTTTCATTTAAGAAAAGAAAATATAGTACAACAGAGTCCCTCTTTAGGCGCTTCCCTCGACAGGCCAAGGGATACGCCATAGTCTATACAAGGCACATGTGCTAATTGATCTAGGAAGCTTAATACTGAGTATACGTTGTCGAATATCTTCTACTATTAAGTTGCCCACTACGCTCGGGGGTCTCTCCTCGTGCTCAAAACGTCTCAGGTTTCTCTCCCTCCAAATATGGTATACACACGATCCAAGCAGGCATCGGTAGGATATATTGATGATGTGCTTCCCACGCCATTCTCTTGCTCCCCATTCAACATCACTGACCCAATCCCTATTAGGCCACTGGAATCGTACAATGCGCCGAATACTAATGAGGCATCTCCTACTAAATCTGCAGTGGAAAAACAGGTGGTTATGTGACTCCACCATGTCTTCATTGCACAGCACGCAGCACCCTAGATGGGAGAGCCATGGTTTATCCGTCGTTGCGAGCTTCTCCAGGATAGCTAGCCAAAGGATAAATAAATGTCGCGGGATCTTTAAAGAACCCAAAAGTAGTGAAATCCAACCTACTTTCGGTCCTGCTGATATCATAGCCCGATAAAACTCCTGGGTAGTGGGTTTCCGACTCGAACCTTTCCATATAATACGATCTGTACCCCCATGGATCTGAGGCAGCACATGTGTAATCTCCACGCATTCCATGTCTGTGATCAATGGCCAGTGCCAATGGCCCTCACAGATAACTGAGCTTAACATGGTAGACTCATGCAATCCCAGACTGTTTGGTCCCCGCAGAAATCTGTCAAGGAGGGGTCCAAGGTGATGCCAGGGATCCTTCCATAAGAAAAAATCACTTCCATCACCAATACGATATTCCACCACTGAGCGTAACCAGCCTCTCAACCTCAACATTTTTCTCCATCCCCATGGTCCACGATTCTCCGGGATAGACCATATCGAATCATCTCGAAGTCTGCCATGCCGCAGCCACTCGACCCAGATAGAAGTCCTATCACATCGGATGACTTCACATAGCTTTTTGCACATCAATGATCGATTAAGAGTTCCCATATCCTTAAGGCCAAGTCCTACCTCCTCCTTCGGTTTGCAAATCTCCTTCCACGCAACTTTAGGGTATCCACTATTTCCGGTACCTCTCCATAAGAAAGCTCGCAATCGCTTCTCAATATCTTTAATGACCCCTTTCGGCAAAATAAATGCCGAAGCCCAATAAGCACCCATAGCCACAAGAACAGACTTAATGATTTGTACCCTGCCGGCATATGACAGTGCCAATCCCTCCCAACCATTGATACGTGTATCGTTCTTACTCAGTAATGGTTGGCAGTCGGCGATAGATAATCGAGAAGAGATCAATGGTAGACCCAAATACCTCATCGGTAAGTGGCCTTCCTGAAACCCCAACACCGCAAGTAGCTCCCCTCGTACATTCTGGGCTGATCATTGTGTGGTAAATTTCCTAAGCGTAATAATAACTACAAGTTAGTGTAAAAGGGAAACAAACTTGTTTTAATAATACCGTGCAAAACAGCTAATATTTGAACGTTCTCAGAATTCAACGAAACTTGACCCAATCCCAGGTCTAGACCCAAGCATTTTCATTAGAAAATTGCCAAGCGTAATAATAACTACAAGTTAGTATAAAAAGGAAAAAAAAAACTTGTTTCAATAAAACCGTCCAAAACAGCTAACTTTTGAACATTCTCAAAATTCGACGAAACTTGACCCAATCGTTGGTCTAGACCCTAGAATATCTGTGGTAAATTTGCTAAGCGTAATAATAACCACAAGTTAGTATAAAAGGAAAACAAACTTGCTTTAATAAAACCGTGCAAAACAGCTAAATTTTGAGCATTCTCAGAATTCGATGAAAATTGATCCAATCGTAGGTCTAGACCCAAGAATTTGTGTATTAAATTTCCTAAATGTAATAATAACTACAAGTTAATATAAAAGGGAAACACACTTGTTTTAATAAAACCGTGTAAAACAGCTAACTTATGAACGTTCTCATAGTTCGACGAAACTTGACCCAATCGCAGGTCTAGACCCAAGCATTTGTGTTGTCAATTTGCTAATCGTAATAATAACAACAGGTTAGTATAAAAGGAAAACAAACTTGTTTTAATAAACCCGTGCAAACCAGCTAAATTTTGAACGGTCTCAGAATTCGATGAAACTTGACCAAAACGTTGGTCTAGACCAAAACATCTATGTTGTAATTTGCCCAGTGTAATACTGACTACAAGTTAGTATAAAAGGGAAACAAACTTGTTTTAATAAAACCGTGCAAAACAGCTAAATTTTGAGCATTCTCAGAATTCGACGAAACTTGACCCAAACGTTGGTCTAGATCCAAGAATTTGTGTGTTAAATTTCTAAGCGTAATTATAATTACAAGTTAGTATAAAAGGGAAACAAAATTGCTTTAATAAAACCGTGCAAAACAGCTAAATTTTGAACGTTCTCAAAATTTTACGAAACTTGACCCCAACATAGATCTAGACCCAAGCATTTGTGTTATACATTTGCTAAGCGTAATAATAACTACAAGTTAGTATAAAAGGGAAACAAACTTGCTTTAATAAAATCGTGCAAAACAGATAAATTTTGAACGTTCTCAGAATTCAACAAAACCTGTCCCAAACGTTGGTCTAGACCCAAGCATTTGTGTGGTATATTTGCTAAGCATAATAATAACTACAAGTTAGTATAAAAGGGAAACAAACTTGTTTTAATAAAACCGTGCAAAACAGTTAACTTTTGAACGTACACTGAATTCAATGAAACTTGACCCAACCGTTGGTCTAAACCCAAGCATTTGTGTTGCAAATTTGCTAAACGTAATAATAACTACAAGTTAGTATAAAAGTGAAACAAACTTGCTTTAATAAAACCGTGCAAAACAACTAAATTTTGGACCTTCTCAGAATTCGACGAAACTTAACCCAAACATTGGTCTAGACCCAAGCATTTGTCTTGTAAATTTGCTATGCGTAATAATAACTACAAGTTAGTACAAAAGGGAAACAAACTTGTTTTAATAAAACCGTGCAAAACAGCTAACTTTTGAACGTTCTCAGGATTCGACAATACTTGATCCAATCGTTGGTCTAGATCCAAGAATATGTGTGGTAAATTTTCTAAGCGTAATAATACCTACAAGTTAGTATAAAAGAGAAACAAACTTGCTTTAATAAAGCCGTGCAAAACAACTAAATTTTGAACGTTCTCAGAATTCGACGAAACCTGTCTCAAACGTTGGTCTAGACCCAAGCATTGTGTGGTAAATTTTTTTTTTTTTTTTGGGTAAGTGTAATTTTCATTTAAGAAAAGAAAATATAGTACAACAGAGTCCCTCTTTAGGCGCTTCCCTCGACAGGCCAAGGGATACGCCACAGTCTATACAAGGCACATGTGCTAATTGATCTAGGAAGCTTAATACTGAGTATACGTTGTCGAATATCTTCTACTATTAAGTTGCCCACTACGCTCGGGGGTCTCTCCTCGTGCTCAAAACGTCTCAGGTTTCTCTCCCTCCAAATATGGTATACACACGATCCAAGCAGGCATCGGTAGGATATATTGATGATGTGCTTCCCACGCCATTCTCTTGCTCCCCATTCAACATCACTGACCCAATCCCTATTAGGCCACTGGAATCGTACAATGCGCCGAATACTAATGAGGCATCTCCTACTAAATCTGCAGTGGAAAAACAGGTGGTTATGTGACTCCACCATGTCTTCATTGCACAGCACGCAGCACCCTAGATGGGAGAGCCATGGTTTATCCGTCGTTGCGAGCTTCTCCAGGATAGCTAGCCAAAGGATAAATAAATGTCGCGGGATCTTTAAAGAACCCAAAAGTAGTGAAATCCAACCTACTTTCGGTCCTGCTGATATCATAGCCCGATAAAACTCCTGGGTAGTGGGTTTCCGACTCGAACCTTTCCATATAATACGATCTGTACCCCCATGGATCTGAGGCAGCACATGTGTAATCTCCACGCATTCCATGTCTGTGATCAATGGCCAGTGCCAATGGCCCTCACAGATAACTAAGCTTAACATGGTAGACTCATGCAATCCCAGACTGTTTGGTCCCCGCAGAAATCTGTCAAGGAGGGGTCCAAGGTGATGCCAGGGATCCTTCCATAAGAAAAAATCACTTCCATCACCAATACGATATTCCACCACTGAGCGTAACCAGCCTCTCAACCTCAACATTTTTCTCCATCCCCATGGTCCACGATTCTCCGGGATAGACCATATCGAATCATCTCGAAGTCTGCCATGCCGCAGCCACTCGACCCAGATAGAAGTCCTATCACATCGGATGACTTCACATAGCTTTTTGCACATCAATGATCGATTAAGAGTTCCCATATCCTTAAGGCCAAGTCCTACCTCCTCCTTCGGTTTGCAAATCTCCTTCCACGCAACTTTAGGGTATCCACTATTTCCGGTACCTCTCCATAAGAAAGCTCGCAATCGCTTCTCAATATCTTTAATGACCCCTTTTGGCAAAATAAATGCCGAAGCCCAATAAACACCCGTAGCCACAAGAACAGACTTAATGATTTGTACCCTGCCGGCATATGACAGTGCCAATCCCTCCCAACCATTGATACGTGTATCGTTCTTACTCAGTAATGGTTGGCAGTCGGCGATAGATAATCGAGAAGAGATCAATGGTAGACCCAAATACCTCATCGGTAAGTGGCCTTCCTGAAACCCCAACACCGCAAGTAGCTCCCCTCGTACATTCTGGGCTGATCATTGTGTGGTAAATTTCCTAAGCGTAATAATAACTACAAGTTAGTGTAAAAGGGAAACAAACTTGTTTTAATAATACCGTGCAAAACAGCTAATATTTGAACGTTCTCAGAATTCAACGAAACTTGACCCAATCCCAGGTCTAGACCCAAGCATTTTCATTAGAAAATTGCCAAGCGTAATAATAACTACAAGTTAGTATAAAAAGGAAAAAAAAAACTTGTTTCAATAAAACCGTCCAAAACAGCTAACTTTTGAACATTCTCGAAATTCGACGAAACTTGACCCAATCGTTGGTCTAGACCCTAGAATATCTGTGGTAAATTTGCTAAGCGTAATAATAACCACAAGTTAGTATAAAAGGAAAACAAACTTGCTTTAATAAAACCGTGCAAAACAGCTAAATTTTGAGCATTCTCAGAATTCGATGAAAATTGATCCAATCGTAGGTCTAGACCCAAGAATTTGTGTATTAAATTTCCTAAATGTAATAATAACTACAAGTTAATATAAAAGGGAAACACACTTGTTTTAATAAAACCGTGTAAAACAGCTAACTTATGAACGTTCTCATAGTTCGACGAAACTTGACCCAATCGCAGGTCTAGACCCAAGCATTTGTGTTGTCAATTTGCTAATCGTAATAATAACAACAGGTTAGTATAAAAGGAAAACAAACTTGTTTTAATAAACCCGTGCAAACCAGCTAAATTTTGAACGGTCTCAGAATTCGATGAAACTTGACCAAAACGTTGGTCTAGACCAAAACATCTATGTTGTAATTTGCCCAGTGTAATACTGACTACAAGTTAGTATAAAAGGGAAACAAACTTGTTTTAATAAAACCGTGCAAAACAGCTAAATTTTGAGCATTCTCAGAATTCGACGAAACTTGACCCAAACGTTGGTCTAGATCCAAGAATTTGTGTGTTAAATTTCTAAGCGTAATTATAATTACAAGTTAGTATAAAAGGGAAACAAAATTGCTTTAATAAAACCGTGCAAAACAGCTAAATTTTGAACGTTCTCAAAATTTTACGAAACTTGACCCCAACATAGATCTAGACCCAAGCATTTGTGTTATACATTTGCTAAGCGTAATAATAACTACAAGTTAGTATAAAAGGGAAACAAACTTGCTTTAATAAAATCGTGCAAAACAGATAAATTTTGAACGTTCTCAGAATTCAACAAAACCTGTCCCAAACGTTGGTCTAGACCCAAGCATTTGTGTGGTATATTTGCTAAGCATAATAATAACTACAAGTTAGTATAAAAGGGAAACAAACTTGTTTTAATAAAACCGTGCAAAACAGTTAACTTTTGAACGTACACTGAATTCAATGAAACTTGACCCAACCGTTGGTCTAAACCCAAGCATTTGTGTTGCAAATTTGCTAAACGTAATAATAACTACAAGTTAGTATAAAAGTGAAACAAACTTGCTTTAATAAAACCGTGCAAAACAACTAAATTTTGAACCTTCTCAGAATTCGACGAAACTTAACCCAAACATTGGTCTAGACCCAAGCATTTGTCTGGTAAATTTGCTATGCGTAATAATAACTACAAGTTAGTACAAAAGGGAAACAAACTTGTTTTAATAAAACCGTGCAAAACAGCTAACTTTTGAACGTTCTCAGGATTCGACAAAACTTGATCCAATCGTTGGTCTAGATCCAAGAATATGTGTGGTAAATTTTCTAAGCGTAATAATACCTACAAGTTAGTATAAAAGAGAAACAAACTTGCTTTAATAAAGCCGTGCAAAACAACTAAATTTTGAACGTTCTCAGAATTCGACGAAACCTGTCTCAAACGTTGGTCTAGACCCAAGCATTGTGTGGTAAATTTTTTTTTTTTTTTTGGGTAAGTGTAATTTTCATTTAAGAAAAGAAAATATAGTACAACAGAGTCCCTCTTTAGGCGCTTCCCTCGACAGGCCAAGGGATACGCCACAGTCTATACAAGGCACATGTGCTAATTGATCTAGGAAGCTTAATACTGAGTATACGTTGTCGAACATCTTCTACTATTAAGTTGCCCACTACGCTCGGGGGTCTCTCCTCGTGCTCAAAACGTCTCAGGTTTCTCTCCCTCCAAATATGGTATACACACGATCCAAGCAGGCATCGGTAGGATATATTGATGATGTGCTTCCCACGCCATTCTCTTGCTCCCCATTCAACATCACTGACCCAATCCCTATTAGGCCACTGGAATCGTACAATGCGCCGAATACTAATGAGGCATCTCCTACTAAATCTGCAGTGGAAAAACAGGTGGTTATGTGACTCCACCATGTCTTCATTGCACAGCACGCAGCACCCTAGATGGGAGAGCCATGGTTTATCCGTCGTTGCGAGCTTCTCCAGGATAGCTAGCCAAAGGATAAATAAATGTCGCGGGATCTTTAAAGAACCCAAAAGTAGTGAAATCCAACCTACTTTCGGTCCTGCTGATATCATAGCCCGATAAAACTCCTGGGTAGTGGGTTTCCGACTCGAACCTTTCCATATAATACGATCTGTACCCCCATGGATCTGAGGCAGCACATGTGTAATCTCCACGCATTCCATGTCTGTGATCAATGGCCAGTGCCAATGGCCCTCACAGATAACTGAGCTTAACATGGTAGACTCATGCAATCCCAGACTGTTTGGTCCCCGCAGAAATCTGTCAAGGAGGGGTCCAAGGTGATGCCAGGGATCCTTCCATAAGAAAAAATCACTTCCATCACCAATACGATATTCCACCACTGAGCGTAACCAGCCTCTCAACCTCAACATTTTTCTCCATCCCCATGGTCCACGATTCTCCGGGATAGACCATATCGAATCATCTCGAAGTCTGCCATGCCGCAGCCACTCGACCCAGATAGAAGTCCTATCACATCGGATGACTTCACATAGCTTTTTGCACATCAATGATCGATTAAGAGTTCCCATATCCTTAAGGCCAAGTCCTACCTCCTCCTTCGGTTTGCAAATCTCCTTCCACGCAACTTTAGGGTATCCACTATTTCCGGTACCTCTCCATAAGAAAGCTCGCAATCGCTTCTCAATATCTTTAATGACCCCTTTCGGCAAAATAAATGCCGAAGCCCAATAAACACCCATAGCCACAAGAACAGACTTAATGATTTGTACCCTGCCGGCATATGACAGTGCCAATCCCTCCCAACCATTGATACGTGTATCGTTCTTACTCAGTAATGGTTGGCAGTCGGCGATAGATAATCGAGAAGAGATCAATGGTAGACCCAAATACCTCATCGGTAAGTGGCCTTCCTGAAACCCCAACACCGCAAGTAGCTCCCCTCGTACATTCTGGGCTGATCATTGTGTGGTAAATTTCCTAAGCGTAATAATAACTACAAGTTAGTGTAAAAGGGAAACAAACTTGTTTTAATAATACCGTGCAAAACAGCTAATATTTGAACGTTCTCAGAATTCAACGAAACTTGACCCAATCCCAGGTCTAGACCCAAGCATTTTCATTAGAAAATTGCCAAGCGTAATAATAACTACAAGTTAGTATAAAAAGGAAAAAAAAAACTTGTTTCAATAAAACCGTCCAAAACAGCTAACTTTTGAACATTCTCAAAATTCGACGAAACTTGACCCAATCGTTGGTCTAGACCCTAGAATATCTGTGGTAAATTTGCTAAGCGTAATAATAACCACAAGTTAGTATAAAAGGAAAACAAACTTGCTTTAATAAAACCGTGCAAAACAGCTAAATTTTGAGCATTCTCAGAATTCGATGAAAATTGATCCAATCGTAGGTCTAGACCCAAGAATTTGTGTATTAAATTTCCTAAATGTAATAATAACTACAAGTTAATATAAAAGGGAAACACACTTGTTTTAATAAAACCGTGTAAAACAGCTAACTTATGAACGTTCTCATAGTTCGACGAAACTTGACCCAATCGCAGGTCTAGACCCAAGCATTTGTGTTGTCAATTTGCTAATCGTAATAATAACAACAGGTTAGTATAAAAGGAAAACAAACTTGTTTTAATAAACCCGTGCAAACCAGCTAAATTTTGAACGGTCTCAGAATTCGATGAAACTTGACCAAAACGTTGGTCTAGACCAAAACATCTATGTTGTAATTTGCCCAGTGTAATACTGACTACAAGTTAGTATAAAAGGGAAACAAACTTGTTTTAATAAAACCGTGCAAAACAGCTAAATTTTGAGCATTCTCAGAATTCGACGAAACTTGACCCAAACGTTGGTCTAGATCCAAGAATTTGTGTGTTAAATTTCTAAGCGTAATTATAATTACAAGTTAGTATAAAAGGGAAACAAAATTGCTTTAATAAAACCGTGCAAAACAGCTAAATTTTGAACGTTCTCAAAATTTTACGAAACTTGACCCCAACATAGATCTAGACCCAAGCATTTGTGTTATACATTTGCTAAGCGTAATAATAACTACAAGTTAGTATAAAAGGGAAACAAACTTGCTTTAATAAAATCGTGCAAAACAGATAAATTTTGAACGTTCTCAGAATTCAACAAAACCTGTCCCAAACGTTGGTCTAGACCCAAGCATTTGTGTGGTATATTTGCTAAGCATAATAATAACTACAAGTTAGTATAAAAGGGAAACAAACTTGTTTTAATAAAACCGTGCAAAACAGTTAACTTTTGAACGTACACTGAATTCAATGAAACTTGACCCAACCGTTGGTCTAAACCCAAGCATTTGTGTTGCAAATTTGCTAAACGTAATAATAACTACAAGTTAGTATAAAAGTGAAACAAACTTGCTTTAATAAAACCGTGCAAAACAACTAAATTTTGAACCTTCTCAGAATTCGACGAAACTTAACCCAAACATTGGTCTAGACCCAAGCATTTGTCTTGTAAATTTGCTATGCGTAATAATAACTACAAGTTAGTACAAAAGGGAAACAAACTTGTTTTAATAAAACCGTGCAAAACAGCTAACTTTTGAACGTTCTCAGGATTCGACAAAACTTGATCCAATCGTTGGTCTAGATCCAAGAATATGTGTGGTAAATTTTCTAAGCGTAATAATACCTACAAGTTAGTATAAAAGAGAAACAAACTTGCTTTAATAAAGCCGTGCAAAACAACTAAATTTTGAACGTTCTCAGAATTCGACGAAACCTGTCTCAAACGTTGGTCTAGACCCAAGCATTGTGTGGTAAATTTTTTTTTTTTTTTTGGGTAAGTGTAATTTTCATTTAAGAAAAGAAAATATAGTACAACAGAGTCCCTCTTTAGGCGCTTCCCTCGACAGGCCAAGGGATACGCCACAGTCTATACAAGGCACATGTGCTAATTGATCTAGGAAGCTTAATACTGAGTATACGTTGTCGAACATCTTCTACTATTAAGTTGCCCACTACGCTCGGGGGTCTCTCCTCGTGCTCAAAACGTCTCAGGTTTCTCTCCCTCCAAATATGGTATACACACGATCCAAGCAGGCATCGGTAGGATATATTGATGATGTGCTTCCCACGCCATTTTCTTGCTCCCCATTCAACATCACTGACCCAATCCCTATTAGGCCACTGGAATCGTACAATGCGCCGAATACTAATGAGGCATCTCCTACTAAATCTGCAGTGGAAAAACAGCTGGTTATGTGACTCCACCATGTCTTCATTGCACAGCACGCAGCACCCTAGATGGGAGAGCCATGGTTTATCCGTCGTTGCGAGCTTCTCCAGGATAGCTAGCCAAAGGATAAATAAATGTCGCGGGATCTTTAAAGAACCCAAAAGTAGTGAAATCCAACCTACTTTCGGTCCTGCTGATATCATAGCCCGATAAAACTCCTGGGTAGTGGGTTTCCGACTCGAACCTTTCCATATAATACGATCTGTACCCCCATGGATCTGAGGCAGCACATGTGTAATCTCCACGCATTCCATGTCTGTGATCAATGGCCAGTGCCAATGGCCCTCACAGATAACTGAGCTTAACATGGTAGACTCATGCAATCCCAGACTGTTTGGTCCCCGCAGAAATCTGTCAAGGAGGGGTCCAAGGTGATGCCAGGGATCCTTCCATAAGAAAAAATCACTTCCATCACCAATACGATATTCCACCACTGAGCGTAACCAGCCTCTCAACCTCAACATTTTTCTCCATCCCCATGGTCCACGATTCTCCGGGATAGACCATATCGAATCATCTCGAAGTCTGCCATGCCGCAGCCACTCGACCCAGATAGAAGTCCTATCACATCGGATGACTTCACATAGCTTTTTGCACATCAATGATCGATTAAGAGTTCCCATATCCTTAAGGCCAAGTCCTACCTCCTCCTTCGGTTTGCAAATCTCCTTCCACGCAACTTTAGGGTATCCACTATTTCCGGTACCTCTCCATAAGAAAGCTCGCAATCGCTTCTCAATATCTTTAATGACCCCTTTCGGCAAAATAAATGCCGAAGCCCAATAAACACCCATAGCCACAAGAACAGACTTAATGATTTGTACCCTGCCGGCATATGACAGTGCCAATCCCTCCCAACCATTGATACGTGTATCGTTCTTACTCAGTAATGGTTGGCAGTCGGCGATAGATAATCGAGAAGAGATCAATGGTAGACCCAAATACCTCATCGGTAAGTGGCCTTCCTGAAACCCCAACACCGCAAGTAGCTCCCCTCGTACATTCTGGGCTGATCATTGTGTGGTAAATTTCCTAAGCGTAATAATAACTACAAGTTAGTGTAAAAGGGAAACAAACTTGTTTTAATAATACCGTGCAAAACAGCTAATATTTGAACGTTCTCAGAATTCAACGAAACTTGACCCAATCCCAGGTCTAGACCCAAGCATTTTCATTAGAAAATTGCCAAGCGTAATAATAACTACAAGTTAGTATAAAAAGGAAAAAAAAAACTTGTTTCAATAAAACCGTCCAAAACAGCTAACTTTTGAACATTCTCAAAATTCGACGAAACTTGACCCAATCGTTGGTCTAGACCCTAGAATATCTGTGGTAAATTTGCTAAGCGTAATAATAACCACAAGTTAGTATAAAAGGAAAACAAACTTGCTTTAATAAAACCGTGCAAAACAGCTAAATTTTGAGCATTCTCAGAATTCGATGAAAATTGATCCAATCGTAGGTCTAGACCCAAGAATTTGTGTATTAAATTTCCTAAATGTAATAATAACTACAAGTTAATATAAAAGGGAAACACACTTGTTTTAATAAAACCGTGTAAAACAGCTAACTTATGAACGTTCTCATAGTTCGACGAAACTTGACCCAATCGCAGGTCTAGACCCAAGCATTTGTGTTGTCAATTTGCTAATCGTAATAATAACAACAGGTTAGTATAAAAGGAAAACAAACTTGTTTTAATAAACCCGTGCAAACCAGCTAAATTTTGAACGGTCTCAGAATTCGATGAAACTTGACCAAAACGTTGGTCTAGACCAAAACATCTATGTTGTAATTTGCCCAGTGTAATACTGACTACAAGTTAGTATAAAAGGGAAACAAACTTGTTTTAATAAAACCGTGCAAAACAGCTAAATTTTGAGCATTCTCAGAATTCGACGAAACTTGACCCAAACGTTGGTCTAGATCCAAGAATTTGTGTGTTAAATTTCTAAGCGTAATTATAATTACAAGTTAGTATAAAAGGGAAACAAAATTGCTTTAATAAAACCGTGCAAAACAGCTAAATTTTGAACGTTCTCAAAATTTTACGAAACTTGACCCCAACATAGATCTAGACCCAAGCATTTGTGTTATACATTTGCTAAGCGTAATAATAACTACAAGTTAGTATAAAAGGGAAACAAACTTGCTTTAATAAAATCGTGCAAAACAGATAAATTTTGAACGTTCTCAGAATTCAACAAAACCTGTCCCAAACGTTGGTCTAGACCCAAGCATTTGTGTGGTATATTTGCTAAGCATAATAATAACTACAAGTTAGTATAAAAGGGAAACAAACTTGTTTTAATAAAACCGTGCAAAACAGTTAACTTTTGAACGTACACTGAATTCAATGAAACTTGACCCAACCGTTGGTCTAAACCCAAGCATTTGTGTTGCAAATTTGCTAAACGTAATAATAACTACAAGTTAGTATAAAAGTGAAACAAACTTGCTTTAATAAAACCGTGCAAAACAACTAAATTTTGAACCTTCTCAGAATTCGACGAAACTTAACCCAAACATTGGTCTAGACCCAAGCATTTGTCTTGTAAATTTGCTATGCGTAATAATAACTACAAGTTAGTACAAAAGGGAAACAAACTTGTTTTAATAAAACCGTGCAAAACAGCTAACTTTTGAACGTTCTCAGGATTCGACAAAACTTGATCCAATCGTTGGTCTAGATCCAAGAATATGTGTGGTAAATTTTCTAAGCGTAATAATACCTACAAGTTAGTATAAAAGAGAAACAAACTTGCTTTAATAAAGCCGTGCAAAACAACTAAATTTTGAACGTTCTCAGAATTCGACGAAACCTGTCTCAAACGTTGGTCTAGACCCAAGCATTGTGTGGTAAATTTTTTTTTTTTTTTTGGGTAAGTGTAATTTTCATTTAAGAAAAGAAAATATAGTACAACAGAGTCCCTCTTTAGGCGCTTCCCTCGACAGGCCAAGGGATACGCCATAGTCTATACAAGGCACATGTGCTAATTGATCTAGGAAGCTTAATACTGAGTATACGTTGTCGAATATCTTCTACTATTAAGTTGCCCACTACGCTCGGGGGTCTCTCCTCGTGCTCAAAACGTCTCAGGTTTCTCTCCCTCCAAATATGGTATACACACGATCCAAGCAGGCATCGGTAGGATATATTTTTGCACATCAATGATCGATTAAGAGTTCCCATATCCTTAAGGCCAAGTCCTACCTCCTCCTTCGGTTTGCAAATCTCCTTCCACGCAACTTTAGGGTATCCACTATTTCCGGTACCTCTCCATAAGAAAGCTCGCAATCGCTTCTCAATATCTTTAATGACCCCTTTTGGCAAAATAAATGCCGAAGCCCAATAAACACCCATAGCCACAAGAACAGACTTAATGATTTGTACCCTGCCGGCATATGACAGTGCCAATCCCTCCCAACCATTGATACGTGTATCGTTCTTACTCAGTAATGGTTGGCAGTCGGCGATAGATAATCGAGAAGAGATCAATGGTAGACCCAAATACCTCATCGGTAAGTGGCCTTCCTGAAACCCCAACACCGCAAGTAGCTCCCCTCGTACATTCTGGGCTGATCATTGTGTGGTAAATTTCCTAAGCGTAATAATAACTACAAGTTAGTGTAAAAGGGAAACAAACTTGTTTTAATAATACCGTGCAAAACAGCTAATATTTGAACGTTCTCAGAATTCAACGAAACTTGACCCAATCCCAGGTCTAGACCCAAGCATTTTTATTAGAAAATTGCCAAGCGTAATAATAACTACAAGTTAGTATAAAAAGGAAAAAAAAACTTGTTTCAATAAAACCGTCCAAAACAGCTAACTTTTGAACATTCTCAAAATTCGACGAAACTTGACCCAATCGTTGGTCTAGACCCTAGAATATCTGTGGTAAATTTGATAAGCGTAATAATAACCACAAGTTAGTATAAAAGGAAAACAAACTTGCTTTAATAAACCGTGCAAAACAGCTAAATTTTGAGCATTCTCAGAATTCGATGAAAATTGATCCAATCGTAGGTCTAGACCCAAGAATTTGTGTATTAAATTTCCTAAATGTAATAATAACTACAAGTTAATATAAAAGGGAAACACACTTGTTTTAATAAAACCGTGTAAAACAGCTAACTTATGAACGTTCTCATAGTTCGACGAAACTTGACCCAATCGCAGGTCTAGACCCAAGCATTTGTGTTGTCAATTTGCTAATCGTAATAATAACAACAGGTTAGTATAAAAGGAAAAAAAACTTGTTTTAATAAACCCGTGCAAACCAGCTAAATTTTGAACGGTCTCAGAATTCGATGAAACTTGACCAAAACGTTGGTCTAGACCAAAACATCTATGTTGTAATTTGCCCAGTGTAATACTGACTACAAGTTAGTATAAAAGGGAAACAAACTTGTTTTAATAAAACCGTGCAAAACAGCTAAATTTTGAGCATTCTCAGAATTCGACGAAACTTGACCCAAACGTTGGTCTAGATCCAAGAATTTGTGTGTTAAATTTCTAAGCGTAATTATAATTACAAGTTAGTATAAAAGGGAAACAAAATTGCTTTAATAAAACCGTGCAAAACAGCTAAATTTTGAACGTTCTCAAAATTTTACGAAACTTGACCCCAACATAGATCTAGACCCAAGCATTTGTGTTATACATTTGCTAAGCGTAATAATAACTACAAGTTAGTATAAAAGGGAAACAAACTTGCTTTAATAAAATCGTGCAAAACAGATAAATTTTGAACGTTCTCAGAATTCAACAAAACCTGTCCCAAACGTTGGTCTAGACCCAAGCATTTGTGTGGTATATTTGCTAAGCATAATAATAACTACAAGTTAGTATAAAAGGGAAACAAACTTGTTTTAATAAAACCGTGCAAAACAGTTAACTTTTGAACGTACACTGAATTCAATGAAACTTGACCCAACCGTTGGTCTAAACCCAAGCATTTGTGTTGCAAATTTGCTAAACGTAATAATAACTACAAGTTAGTATAAAAGTGAAACAAACTTGCTTTAATAAAACCGTGCAAAACAACTAAATTTTGAACCTTCTCAGAATTCGACGAAACTTAACCCAAACATTGGTCTAGACCCAAGCATTTGTCTGGTAAATTTGCTATGCGTAATAATAACTACAAGTTAGTACAAAAGGGAAACAAACTTGTTTTAATAAAACCGTGCAAAACAGCTAACTTTTGAACGTTCTCAGGATTCGACAAAACTTGATCCAATCGTTGGTCTAGATCCAAGAATATGTGTGGTAAATTTTCTAAGCGTAATAATACCTACAAGTTAGTATAAAAGAGAAACAAACTTGCTTTAATAAAGCCGTGCAAAACAACTAAATTTTGAACGTTCTCAGAATTCGACGAAACCTGTCTCAAACGTTGGTCTAGACCCAAGCATTGTGTGGTAAATTTTTTTTTTTTTTTTGGGTAAGTGTAATTTTCATTTAAGAAAAGAAAATATAGTACAACAGAGTCCCTCTTTAGGCGCTTCCCTCGACAGGCCAAGGGATACGCCACAGTCTATACAAGGCACATGTGCTAATTGATCTAGGAAGCTTAATACTGAGTATACGTTGTCGAACATCTTCTACTATTAAGTTGCCCACTACGCTCGGGGGTCTCTCCTCGTGCTCAAAACGTCTCAGGTTTCTCTCCCTCCAAATATGGTATACACACGATCCAAGCAGGCATCGGTAGGATATATTGATGATGTGCTTCCCACGCCATTCTCTTGCTCCCCATTCAACATCACTGACCCAATCCCTATTAGGCCACTGGAATCGTACAATGCGCCGAATACTAATGAGGCATCTCCTACTAAATCTGCAGTGGAAAAACAGGTGGTTATGTGACTCCACCATGTCTTCATTGCACAGCACGCAGCACCCTAGATGGGAGAGCCATGGTTTATCCGTCGTTGCGAGCTTCTCCAGGATAGCTAGCCAAAGGATAAATAAATGTCGCGGGATCTTTAAAGAACCCAAAAGTAGTGAAATCCAACCTACTTTCGGTCCTGCTGATATCATAGCCCGATAAAACTCCTGGGTAGTGGGTTTCCGACTCGAACCTTTCCATATAATACGATCTGTACCCCCATGGATCTGAGGCAGCACATGTGTAATCTCCACGCATTCCATGTCTGTGATCAATGGCCAGTGCCAATGGCCCTCACAGATAACTGAGCTTAACATGGTAGACTCATGCAATCCCAGACTGTTTGGTCCCCGCAGAAATCTGTCAAGGAGGGGTCCAAGGTGATGCCAGGGATCCTTCCATAAGAAAAAATCACTTCCATCACCAATACGATATTCCACCACTGAGCGTAACCAGCCTCTCAACCTCAACATTTTTCTCCATCCCCATGGTCCACGATTCTCCGGGATAGACCATATCGAATCATCTCGAAGTCTGCCATGCCGCAGCCACTCGACCCAGATAGAAGTCCTATCACATCGGATGACTTCACATAGCTTTTTGCACATCAATGATCGATTAAGAGTTCCCATATCCTTAAGGCCAAGTCCTACCTCCTCCTTCGGTTTGCAAATCTCCTTCCACGCAACTTTAGGGTATCCACTATTTCCGGTACCTCTCCATAAGAAAGCTCGCAATCGCTTCTCAATATCTTTAATGACCCCTTTCGGCAAAATAAATGCCGAAGCCCAATAAACACCCATAGCCACAAGAACAGACTTAATGATTTGTACCCTGCCGGCATATGACAGTGCCAATCCCTCCCAACCATTGATACGTGTATCGTTCTTACTCAGTAATGGTTGGCAGTCGGCGATAGATAATCGAGAAGAGATCAATGGTAGACCCAAATACCTCATCGGTAAGTGGCCTTCCTGAAACCCCAACACCGCAAGTAGCTCCCCTCGTACATTCTGGGCTGATCATTGTGTGGTAAATTTCCTAAGCGTAATAATAACTACAAGTTAGTGTAAAAGGGAAACAAACTTGTTTTAATAATACCGTGCAAAACAGCTAATATTTGAACGTTCTCAGAATTCAACGAAACTTGACCCAATCCCAGGTCTAGACCCAAGCATTTTCATTAGAAAATTGCCAAGCGTAATAATAACTACAAGTTAGTATAAAAAGGAAAAAAAAAACTTGTTTCAATAAAACCGTCCAAAACAGCTAACTTTTGAACATTCTCGAAATTCGACGAAACTTGACCCAATCGTTGGTCTAGACCCTAGAATATCTGTGGTAAATTTGCTAAGCGTAATAATAACCACAAGTTAGTATAAAAGGAAAACAAACTTGCTTTAATAAAACCGTGCAAAACAGCTAAATTTTGAGCATTCTCAGAATTCGATGAAAATTGATCCAATCGTAGGTCTAGACCCAAGAATTTGTGTATTAAATTTCCTAAATGTAATAATAACTACAAGTTAATATAAAAGGGAAACACACTTGTTTTAATAAAACCGTGTAAAACAGCTAACTTATGAACGTTCTCATAGTTCGACGAAACTTGACCCAATCGCAGGTCTAGACCCAAGCATTTGTGTTGTCAATTTGCTAATCGTAATAATAACAACAGGTTAGTATAAAAGGAAAACAAACTTGTTTTAATAAACCCGTGCAAACCAGCTAAATTTTGAACGGTCTCAGAATTCGATGAAACTTGACCAAAACGTTGGTCTAGACCAAAACATCTATGTTGTAATTTGCCCAGTGTAATACTGACTACAAGTTAGTATAAAAGGGAAACAAACTTGTTTTAATAAAACCGTGCAAAACAGCTAAATTTTGAGCATTCTCAGAATTCGACGAAACTTGACCCAAACGTTGGTCTAGATCCAAGAATTTGTGTGTTAAATTTCTAAGCGTAATTATAATTACAAGTTAGTATAAAAGGGAAACAAAATTGCTTTAATAAAACCGTGCAAAACAGCTAAATTTTGAACGTTCTCAAAATTTTACGAAACTTGACCCCAACATAGATCTAGACCCAAGCATTTGTGTTATACATTTGCTAAGCGTAATAATAACTACAAGTTAGTATAAAAGGGAAACAAACTTGCTTTAATAAAATCGTGCAAAACAGATAAATTTTGAACGTTCTCAGAATTCAACAAAACCTGTCCCAAACGTTGGTCTAGACCCAAGCATTTGTGTGGTATATTTGCTAAGCATAATAATAACTACAAGTTAGTATAAAAGGGAAACAAACTTGTTTTAATAAAACCGTGCAAAACAGTTAACTTTTGAACGTACACTGAATTCAATGAAACTTGACCCAACCGTTGGTCTAAACCCAAGCATTTGTGTTGCAAATTTGCTAAACGTAATAATAACTACAAGTTAGTATAAAAGTGAAACAAACTTGCTTTAATAAAACCGTGCAAAACAACTAAATTTTGAACCTTCTCAGAATTCGACGAAACTTAACCCAAACATTGGTCTAGACCCAAGCATTTGTCTTGTAAATTTGCTATGCGTAATAATAACTACAAGTTAGTACAAAAGGGAAACAAACTTGTTTTAATAAAACCGTGCAAAACAGCTAACTTTTGAACGTTCTCAGGATTCGACAATACTTGATCCAATCGTTGGTCTAGATCCAAGAATATGTGTGGTAAATTTTCTAAGCGTAATAATACCTACAAGTTAGTATAAAAGAGAAACAAACTTGCTTTAATAAAGCCGTGCAAAACAACTAAATTTTGAACGTTCTCAGAATTCGACGAAACCTGTCTCAAACGTTGGTCTAGACCCAAGCATTGTGTGGTAATTTTTTTTTTTTTTTTTGGGTAAGTGTAATTTTCATTTAAGAAAAGAAAATATAGTACAACAGAGTCCCTCTTTAGGCGCTTCCCTCGACAGGCCAAGGGATACGCCACAGTCTATACAAGGCACATGTGCTAATTGATCTAGGAAGCTTAATACTGAGTATACGTTGTCGAATATCTTCTACTATTAAGTTGCCCACTACGCTCGGGGGTCTCTCCTCGTGCTCAAAACGTCTCAGGTTTCTCTCCCTCCAAATATGGTATACACACGATCCAAGCAGGCATCGGTAGGATATATTGATGATGTGCTTCCCACGCCATTTTCTTGCTCCCCATTCAACATCACTGACCCAATCCCTATTAGGCCACTGGAATCGTACAATGCGCCGAATACTAATGAGGCATCTCCTACTAAATCTGCAGTGGAAAAACAGGTGGTTATGTGACTCCACCATGTCTTCATTGCACAGCACGCAGCACCCTAGATGGGAGAGCCATGGTTTATCCGTCGTTGCGAGCTTCTCCAGGATAGCTAGCCAAAGGATAAATAAATGTCGCGGGATCTTTAAAGAACCCAAAAGTAGTGAAATCCAACCTACTTTCGGTCCTGCTGATATCATAGCCCGATAAAACTCCTGGGTAGTGGGTTTCCGACTCGAACCTTTCCATATAATACGATCTGTACCCCCATGGATCTGAGGCAGCACATGTGTAATCTCCACGCATTCCATGTCTGTGATCAATGGCCAGTGCCAATGGCCCTCACAGATAACTGAGCTTAACATGGTAGACTCATGCAATCCCAGACTGTTTGGTCCCCGCAGAAATCTGTCAAGGAGGGGTCCAAGGTGATGCCAGGGATCCTTCCATAAGAAAAAATCACTTCCATCACCAATACGATATTCCACCACTGAGCGTAACCAGCCTCTCAACCTCAACATTTTTCTCCATCCCCATGGTCCACGATTCTCCGGGATAGACCATATCGAATCATCTCGAAGTCTGCCATGCCGCAGCCACTCGACCCAGATAGAAGTCCTATCACATCGGATGACTTCACATAGCTTTTTGCACATCAATGATCGATTAAGAGTTCCCATATCCTTAAGGCCAAGTCCTACCTCCTCCTTCGGTTTGCAAATCTCCTTCCACGCAACTTTAGGGTATCCACTATTTCCGGTACCTCTCCATAAGAAAGCTCGCAATCGCTTCTCAATATCTTTAATGACCCCTTTTGGCAAAATAAATGCCGAAGCCCAATAAACACCCGTAGCCACAAGAACAGACTTAATGATTTGTACCCTGCCGGCATATGACAGTGCCAATCCCTCCCAACCATTGATACGTGTATCGTTCTTACTCAGTAATGGTTGGCAGTCGGCGATAGATAATCGAGAAGAGATCAATGGTAGACCCAAATACCTCATCGGTAAGTGGCCTTCCTGAAACCCCAACACCGCAAGTAGCTCCCCTCGTACATTCTGGGCTGATCATTGTGTGGTAAATTTCCTAAGCGTAATAATAACTACAAGTTAGTGTAAAAGGGAAACAAACTTGTTTTAATAATACCGTGCAAAACAGCTAATATTTGAACGTTCTCAGAATTCAACGAAACTTGACCCAATCCCAGGTCTAGACCCAAGCATTTTCATTAGAAAATTGCCAAGCGTAATAATAACTACAAGTTAGTATAAAAAGGAAAAAAAAAACTTGTTTCAATAAAACCGTCCAAAACAGCTAACTTTTGAACATTCTCGAAATTCGACGAAACTTGACCCAATCGTTGGTCTAGACCCTAGAATATCTGTGGTAAATTTGCTAAGCGTAATAATAACCACAAGTTAGTATAAAAGGAAAACAAACTTGCTTTAATAAAACCGTGCAAAACAGCTAAATTTTGAGCATTCTCAGAATTCGATGAAAATTGATCCAATCGTAGGTCTAGACCCAAGAATTTGTGTATTAAATTTCCTAAATGTAATAATAACTACAAGTTAATATAAAAGGGAAACACACTTGTTTTAATAAAACCGTGTAAAACAGCTAACTTATGAACGTTCTCATAGTTCGACGAAACTTGACCCAATCGCAGGTCTAGACCCAAGCATTTGTGTTGTCAATTTGCTAATCGTAATAATAACAACAGGTTAGTATAAAAGGAAAACAAACTTGTTTTAATAAACCCGTGCAAACCAGCTAAATTTTGAACGGTCTCAGAATTCGATGAAACTTGACCAAAACGTTGGTCTAGACCAAAACATCTATGTTGTAATTTGCCCAGTGTAATACTGACTACAAGTTAGTATAAAAGGGAAACAAACTTGTTTTAATAAAACCGTGCAAAACAGCTAAATTTTGAGCATTCTCAGAATTCGACGAAACTTGACCCAAACGTTGGTCTAGATCCAAGAATTTGTGTGTTAAATTTCTAAGCGTAATTATAATTACAAGTTAGTATAAAAGGGAAACAAAATTGCTTTAATAAAACCGTGCAAAACAGCTAAATTTTGAACGTTCTCAAAATTTTACGAAACTTGACCCCAACATAGATCTAGACCCAAGCATTTGTGTTATACATTTGCTAAGCGTAATAATAACTACAAGTTAGTATAAAAGGGAAACAAACTTGCTTTAATAAAATCGTGCAAAACAGATAAATTTTGAACGTTCTCAGAATTCAACAAAACCTGTCCCAAACGTTGGTCTAGACCCAAGCATTTGTGTGGTATATTTGCTAAGCATAATAATAACTACAAGTTAGTATAAAAGGGAAACAAACTTGTTTTAATAAAACCGTGCAAAACAGTTAACTTTTGAACGTACACTGAATTCAATGAAACTTGACCCAACCGTTGGTCTAAACCCAAGCATTTGTGTTGCAAATTTGCTAAACGTAATAATAACTACAAGTTAGTATAAAAGTGAAACAAACTTGCTTTAATAAAACCGTGCAAAACAACTAAATTTTGAACCTTCTCAGAATTCGACGAAACTTAACCCAAACATTGGTCTAGACCCAAGCATTTGTCTTGTAAATTTGCTATGCGTAATAATAACTACAAGTTAGTACAAAAGGGAAACAAACTTGTTTTAATAAAACCGTGCAAAACAGCTAACTTTTGAACGTTCTCAGGATTCGACAATACTTGATCCAATCGTTGGTCTAGATCCAAGAATATGTGTGGTAAATTTTCTAAGCGTAATAATACCTACAAGTTAGTATAAAAGAGAAACAAACTTGCTTTAATAAAGCCGTGCAAAACAACTAAATTTTGAACGTTCTCAGAATTCGACGAAACCTGTCTCAAACGTTGGTCTAGACCCAAGCATTGTGTGGTAATTTTTTTTTTTTTTTTTGGGTAAGTGTAATTTTCATTTAAGAAAAGAAAATATAGTACAACAGAGTCCCTCTTTAGGCGCTTCCCTCGACAGGCCAAGGGATACGCCACAGTCTATACAAGGCACATGTGCTAATTGATCTAGGAAGCTTAATACTGAGTATACGTTGTCGAATATCTTCTACTATTAAGTTGCCCACTACGCTCGGGGGTCTCTCCTCGTGCTCAAAACGTCTCAGGTTTCTCTCCCTCCAAATATGGTATACACACGATCCAAGCAGGCATCGGTAGGATATATTGATGATGTGCTTCCCACGCCATTTTCTTGCTCCCCATTCAACATCACTGACCCAATCCCTATTAGGCCACTGGAATCGTACAATGCGCCGAATACTAATGAGGCATCTCCTACTAAATCTGCAGTGGAAAAACAGGTGGTTATGTGACTCCACCATGTCTTCATTGCACAGCACGCAGCACCTTAGATGGGAGAGCCATGGTTTATCCGTCGTTGCGAGCTTCTCCAGGATAGCTAGCCAAAGGATAAATAAATGTCGCGGGATCTTTAAAGAACCCAAAAGTAGTGAAATCCAACCTACTTTCGGTCCTGCTGATATCATAGCCCGATAAAACTCCTGGGTAGTGGGTTTCCGACTCGAACCTTTCCATATAATACGATCTGTACCCCCATGGATCTGAGGCAGCACATGTGTAATCTCCACGCATTCCATGTCTGTGATCAATGGCCAGTGCCAATGGCCCTCACAGATAACTGAGCTTAACATGGTAGACTCATGCAATCCCAGACTGTTTGGTCCCCGCAGAAATCTGTCAAGGAGGGGTCCAAGGTGATGCCAGGGATCCTTCCATAAGAAAAAATCACTTCCATCACCAATACGATATTCCACCACTGAGCGTAACCAGCCTCTCAACCTCAACATTTTTCTCCATCCCCATGGTCCACGATTCTCCGGGATAGACCATATCGAATCATCTCGAAGTCTGCCATGCCGCAGCCACTCGACCCAGATAGAAGTCCTATCACATCGGATGACTTCACATAGCTTTTTGCACATCAATGATCGATTAAGAGTTCCCATATCCTTAAGGCCAAGTCCTACCTCCTCCTTCGGTTTGCAAATCTCCTTCCACGCAACTTTAGGGTATCCACTATTTCCGGTACCTCTCCATAAGAAAGCTCGCAATCGCTTCTCAATATCTTTAATGACCCCTTTTGGCAAAATAAATGCCGAAGCCCAATAAACACCCGTAGCCACAAGAACAGACTTAATGATTTGTACCCTGCCGGCATATGACAGTGCCAATCCCTCCCAACCATTGATACGTGTATCGTTCTTACTCAGTAATGGTTGGCAGTCGGCGATAGATAATCGAGAAGAGATCAATGGTAGACCCAAATACCTCATCGGTAAGTGGCCTTCCTGAAACCCCAACACCGCAAGTAGCTCCCCTCGTACATTCTGGGCTGATCATTGTGTGGTAAATTTCCTAAGCGTAATAATAACTACAAGTTAGTGTAAAAGGGAAACAAACTTGTTTTAATAATACCGTGCAAAACAGCTAATATTTGAACGTTCTCAGAATTCAACGAAACTTGACCCAATCCCAGGTCTAGACCCAAGCATTTTCATTAGAAAATTGCCAAGCGTAATAATAACTACAAGTTAGTATAAAAAGGAAAAAAAAAACTTGTTTCAATAAAACCGTCCAAAACAGCTAACTTTTGAACATTCTCGAAATTCGACGAAACTTGACCCAATCGTTGGTCTAGACCCTAGAATATCTGTGGTAAATTTGCTAAGCGTAATAATAACCACAAGTTAGTATAAAAGGAAAACAAACTTGCTTTAATAAAACCGTGCAAAACAGCTAAATTTTGAGCATTCTCAGAATTCGATGAAAATTGATCCAATCGTAGGTCTAGACCCAAGAATTTGTGTATTAAATTTCCTAAATGTAATAATAACTACAAGTTAATATAAAAGGGAAACACACTTGTTTTAATAAAACCGTGTAAAACAGCTAACTTATGAACGTTCTCATAGTTCGACGAAACTTGACCCAATCGCAGGTCTAGACCCAAGCATTTGTGTTGTCAATTTGCTAATCGTAATAATAACAACAGGTTAGTATAAAAGGAAAACAAACTTGTTTTAATAAACCCGTGCAAACCAGCTAAATTTTGAACGGTCTCAGAATTCGATGAAACTTGACCAAAACGTTGGTCTAGACCAAAACATCTATGTTGTAATTTGCCCAGTGTAATACTGACTACAAGTTAGTATAAAAGGGAAACAAACTTGTTTTAATAAAACCGTGCAAAACAGCTAAATTTTGAGCATTCTCAGAATTCGACGAAACTTGACCCAAACGTTGGTCTAGATCCAAGAATTTGTGTGTTAAATTTCTAAGCGTAATTATAATTACAAGTTAGTATAAAAGGGAAACAAAATTGCTTTAATAAAACCGTGCAAAACAGCTAAATTTTGAACGTTCTCAAAATTTTACGAAACTTGACCCCAACATAGATCTAGACCCAAGCATTTGTGTTATACATTTGCTAAGCGTAATAATAACTACAAGTTAGTATAAAAGGGAAACAAACTTGCTTTAATAAAATCGTGCAAAACAGATAAATTTTGAACGTTCTCAGAATTCAACAAAACCTGTCCCAAACGTTGGTCTAGACCCAAGCATTTGTGTGGTATATTTGCTAAGCATAATAATAACTACAAGTTAGTATAAAAGGGAAACAAACTTGTTTTAATAAAACCGTGCAAAACAGTTAACTTTTGAACGTACACTGAATTCAATGAAACTTGACCCAACCGTTGGTCTAAACCCAAGCATTTGTGTTGCAAATTTGCTAAACGTAATAATAACTACAAGTTAGTATAAAAGTGAAACAAACTTGCTTTAATAAAACCGTGCAAAACAACTAAATTTTGAACCTTCTCAGAATTCGACGAAACTTAACCCAAACATTGGTCTAGACCCAAGCATTTGTCTTGTAAATTTGCTATGCGCAATAATAACTACAAGTTAGTACAAAAGGGAAACAAACTTGTTTTAATAAAACCGTGCAAAACAGCTAACTTTTGAACGTTCTCAGGATTCGACAATACTTGATCCAATCGTTGGTCTAGATCCAAGAATATGTGTGGTAAATTTTCTAAGCGTAATAATACCTACAAGTTAGTATAAAAGAGAAACAAACTTGCTTTAATAAAGCCGTGCAAAACAACTGAATTTTGAACGTTCTCAGAATTCGACGAAACCTGTCTCAAACGTTGGTCTAGACCCAAGCATTGTGTGGTAAATTTTTTTTTTTTTTTGGGTAAGTGTAATTTTCATTTAAGAAAAGAAAATATAGTACAACAGAGTCCCTCTTTAGGCGCTTCCCTCGACAGGCCAAGGGATACGCCACAGTCTATACAAGGCACATGTGCTAATTGATCTAGGAAGCTTAATACTGAGTATACGTTGTCGAATATCTTCTACTATTAAGTTGCCCACTACGCTCGGGGGTCTCTCCTCGTGCTCAAAACGTCTCAGGTTTCTCTCCCTCCAAATATGGTATACACACGATCCAAGCAGGCATCGGTAGGATATATTGATGATGTGCTTCCCACGCCATTCTCTTGCTCCCCATTCAACATCACTGACCCAATCCCTATTAGGCCACTGGAATCGTACAATGCGCCGAATACTAATGAGGCATCTCCTACTAAATCTGCAGTGGAAAAACAGGTGGTTATGTGACTCCACCATGTCTTCATTGCACAGCACGCAGCACCCTAGATGGGAGAGCCATGGTTTATCCGTCGTTGCGAGCTTCTCCAGGATAGCTAGCCAAAGGATAAATAAATGTCGCGGGATCTTTAAAGAACCCAAAAGTAGTGAAATCCAACCTACTTTCGGTCCTGCTGATATCATAGCCCGATAAAACTCCTGGGTAGTGGGTTTCCGACTCGAACCTTTCCATATAATACGATCTGTACCCCCATGGATCTGAGGCAGCACATGTGTAATCTCCACGCATTCCATGTCTGTGATCAATGGCCAGTGCCAATGGCCCTCACAGATAACTGAGCTTAACATGGTAGACTCATGCAATCCCAGACTGTTTGGTCCCCGCAGAAATCTGTCAAGGAGGGGTCCAAGGTGATGCCAGGGATCCTTCCATAAGAAAAAATCACTTCCATCACCAATACGATATTCCACCACTGAGCGTAACCAGCCTCTCAACCTCAACATTTTTCTCCATCCCCATGGTCCACGATTCTCCGGGATAGACCATATCGAATCATCTCGAAGTCTGCCATGCCGCAGCCACTCGACCCAGATAGAAGTCCTATCACATCGGATGACTTCACATAGCTTTTTGCACATCAATGATCGATTAAGAGTTCCCATATCCTTAAGGCCAAGTCCTACCTCCTCCTTCGGTTTGCAAATCTCCTTCCACGCAACTTTAGGGTATCCACTATTTCCGGTACCTCTCCATAAGAAAGCTCGCAATCGCTTCTCAATATCTTTAATGACCCCTTTTGGCAAAATAAATGCCGAAGCCCAATAAACACCCATAGCCACAAGAACAGACTTAATGATTTGTACCCTGCCGGCATATGACAGTGCCAATCCCTCCCAACCATTGATACGTGTATCGTTCTTACTCAGTAATGGTTGGCAGTCGGCGATAGATAATCGAGAAGAGATCAATGGTAGACCCAAATACCTCATCGGTAAGTGGCCTTCCTGAAACCCCAACACCGCAAGTAGCTCCCCTCGTACATTCTGGGCTGATCATTGTGTGGTAAATTTCCTAAGCGTAATAATAACTACAAGTTAGTGTAAAAGGGAAACAAACTTGTTTTAATAATACCGTGCAAAACAGCTAATATTTGAACGTTCTCAGAATTCAACGAAACTTGACCCAATCCCAGGTCTAGACCCAAGCATTTTTATTAGAAAATTGCCAAGCGTAATAATAACTACAAGTTAGTATAAAAAGGAAAAAAAAAACTTGTTTCAATAAAACCGTCCAAAACAGCTAACTTTTGAACATTCTCGAAATTCGACGAAACTTGACCCAATCGTTGGTCTAGACCCTAGAATATCTGTGGTAAATTTGCTAAGCGTAATAATAACCACAAGTTAGTATAAAAGGAAAACAAACTTGCTTTAATAAAACCGTGCAAAACAGCTAAATTTTGAGCATTCTCAGAATTCGATGAAAATTGATCCAATCGTAGGTCTAGACCCAAGAATTTGTGTATTAAATTTCCTAAATGTAATAATAACTACAAGTTAATATAAAAGGGAAACACACTTGTTTTAATAAAACCGTGTAAAACAGCTAACTTATGAACGTTCTCATAGTTCGACGAAACTTGACCCAATCGCAGGTCTAGACCCAAGCATTTGTGTTGTCAATTTGCTAATCGTAATAATAACAACAGGTTAGTATAAAAGGAAAACAAACTTGTTTTAATAAACCCGTGCAAACCAGCTAAATTTTGAACGGTCTCAGAATTCGATGAAACTTGACCAAAACGTTGGTCTAGACCAAAACATCTATGTTGTAATTTGCCCAGTGTAATACTGACTACAAGTTAGTATAAAAGGGAAACAAACTTGTTTTAATAAAACCGTGCAAAACAGCTAAATTTTGAGCATTCTCAGAATTCGACGAAACTTGACCCAAACGTTGGTCTAGATCCAAGAATTTGTGTGTTAAATTTCTAAGCGTAATTATAATTACAAGTTAGTATAAAAGGGAAACAAAATTGCTTTAATAAAACCGTGCAAAACAGCTAAATTTTGAACGTTCTCAAAATTTTACGAAACTTGACCCCAACATAGATCTAGACCCAAGCATTTGTGTTATACATTTGCTAAGCGTAATAATAACTACAAGTTAGTATAAAAGGGAAACAAACTTGCTTTAATAAAATCGTGCAAAACAGATAAATTTTGAACGTTCTCAGAATTCAACAAAACCTGTCCCAAACGTTGGTCTAGACCCAAGCATTTGTGTGGTATATTTGCTAAGCATAATAATAACTACAAGTTAGTATAAAAGGGAAACAAACTTGTTTTAATAAAACCGTGCAAAACAGTTAACTTTTGAACGTACACTGAATTCAATGAAACTTGACCCAACCGTTGGTCTAAACCCAAGCATTTGTGTTGCAAATTTGCTAAACGTAATAATAACTACAAGTTAGTATAAAAGTGAAACAAACTTGCTTTAATAAAACCGTGCAAAACAACTAAATTTTGAACCTTCTCAGAATTCGACGAAACTTAACCCAAACATTGGTCTAGACCCAAGCATTTGTCTTGTAAATTTGCTATGCGTAATAATAACTACAAGTTAGTACAAAAGGGAAACAAACTTGTTTTAATAAAACCGTGCAAAACAGCTAACTTTTGAACGTTCTCAGGATTCGACAATACTTGATCCAATCGTTGGTCTAGATCCAAGAATATGTGTGGTAAATTTTCTAAGCGTAATAATACCTACAAGTTAGTATAAAAGAGAAACAAACTTGCTTTAATAAAGCCGTGCAAAACAACTAAATTTTGAACGTTCTCAGAATTCGACGAAACCTGTCTCAAACGTTGGTCTAGACCCAAGCATTGTGTGGTAAATTTTTTTTTTTTTTTTGGGTAAGTGTAATTTTCATTTAAGAAAAGAAAATATAGTACAACAGAGTCCCTCTTTAGGCGCTTCCCTCGACAGGCCAAGGGATACGCCACAGTCTATACAAGGCACATGTGCTAATTGATCTAGGAAGCTTAATACTGAGTATACGTTGTCGAATATCTTCTACTATTAAGTTGCCCACTACGCTCGGGGGTCTCTCCTCGTGCTCAAAACGTCTCAGGTTTCTCTCCCTCCAAATATGGTATACACACGATCCAAGCAGGCATCGGTAGGATATATTGATGATGTGCTTCCCACGCCATTCTCTTGCTCCCCATTCAACATCACTGACCCAATCCCTATTAGGCCACTGGAATCGTACAATGCGCCGAATACTAATGAGGCATCTCCTACTAAATCTGCAGTGGAAAAACAGGTGGTTATGTGACTCCACCATGTCTTCATTGCACAGCACGCAGCACCCTAGATGGGAGAGCCATGGTTTATCCATCGTTGCGAGCTTCTCCAGGATAGCTAGCCAAAGGATAAATAAATGTCGCGGGATCTTTAAAGAACCCAAAAGTAGTGAAATCCAACCTACTTTCGGTCCTGCTGATATCATAGCCCGATAAAACTCCTGGGTAGTGGGTTTCCGACTCGAACCTTTCCATATAATACGATCTGTACCCCCATGGATCTGAGGCAGCACATGTGTAATCTCCACGCATTCCATGTCTGTGATCAATGGCCAGTGCCAATGGCCCTCACAGATAACTGAGCTTAACATGGTAGACTCATGCAATCCCAGACTGTTTGGTCCCCGCAGAAATCTGTCAAGGAGGGGTCCAAGGTGATGCCAGGGATCCTTCCATAAGAAAAAATCACTTCCATCACCAATACGATATTCCACCACTGAGCGTAACCAGCCTCTCAACCTCAACATTTTTCTCCATCCCCATGGTCCACGATTCTCCGGGATAGACCATATCGAATCATCTCGAAGTCTGCCATGCCGCAGCCACTCGACCCAGATAGAAGTCCTATCACATCGGATGACTTCACATAGCTTTTTGCACATCAATGATCGATTAAGAGTTCCCATATCCTTAAGGCCAAGTCCTACCTCCTCCTTCGGTTTGCAAATCTCCTTCCACGCAACTTTAGGGTATCCACTATTTCCGGTACCTCTCCATAAGAAAGCTCGCAATCGCTTCTCAATATCTTTAATGACCCCTTTTGGCAAAATAAATGCCGAAGCCCAATAAACACCCATAGCCACAAGAACAGACTTAATGATTTGTACCCTGCCGGCATATGACAGTGCCAATCCCTCCCAACCATTGATACGTGTATCGTTCTTACTCAGTAATGGTTGGCAGTCGGCGATAGATAATCGAGAAGAGATCAATGGTAGACCCAAATACCTCATCGGTAAGTGGCCTTCCTGAAACCCCAACACCGCAAGTAGCTCCCCTCGTACATTCTGGGCTGATCATTGTGTGGTAAATTTCCTAAGCGTAATAATAACTACAAGTTAGTGTAAAAGGGAAACAAACTTGTTTTAATAATACCGTGCAAAACAGCTAATATTTGAACGTTCTCAGAATTCAACGAAACTTGACCCAATCCCAGGTCTAGACCCAAGCATTTTCATTAGAAAATTGCCAAGCGTAATAATAACTACAAGTTAGTATAAAAAGGAAAAAAAAAACTTGTTTCAATAAAACCGTCCAAAACAGCTAACTTTTGAACATTCTCGAAATTCGACGAAACTTGACCCAATCGTTGGTCTAGACCCTAGAATATCTGTGGTAAATTTGCTAAGCGTAATAATAACCACAAGTTAGTATAAAAGGAAAACAAACTTGCTTTAATAAAACCGTGCAAAACAGCTAAATTTTGAGCATTCTCAGAATTCGATGAAAATTGATCCAATCGTAGGTCTAGACCCAAGAATTTGTGTATTAAATTTCCTAAATGTAATAATAACTACAAGTTAATATAAAAGGGAAACACACTTGTTTTAATAAAACCGTGTAAAACAGCTAACTTATGAACGTTCTCATAGTTCGACGAAACTTGACCCAATCGCAGGTCTAGACCCAAGCATTTGTGTTGTCAATTTGCTAATCGTAATAATAACAACAGGTTAGTATAAAAGGAAAACAAACTTGTTTTAATAAACCCGTGCAAACCAGCTAAATTTTGAACGGTCTCAGAATTCGATGAAACTTGACCAAAACGTTGGTCTAGACCAAAACATCTATGTTGTAATTTGCCCAGTGTAATACTGACTACAAGTTAGTATAAAAGGGAAACAAACTTGTTTTAATAAAACCGTGCAAAACAGCTAAATTTTGAGCATTCTCAGAATTCGACGAAACTTGACCCAAACGTTGGTCTAGATCCAAGAATTTGTGTGTTAAATTTCTAAGCGTAATTATAATTACAAGTTAGTATAAAAGGGAACAAAATTGCTTTAATAAAACCGTGCAAAACAGCTAAATTTTGAACGTTCTCAAAATTTTACGAAACTTGACCCCAACATAGATCTAGACCCAAGCATTTGTGTTATACATTTGCTAAGCGTAATAATAACTACAAGTTAGTATAAAAGGGAAACAAACTTGCTTTAATAAAATCGTGCAAAACAGATAAATTTTGAACGTTCTCAGAATTCAACAAAACCTGTCCCAAACGTTGGTCTAGACCCAAGCATTTGTGTGGTATATTTGCTAAGCATAATAATAACTACAAGTTAGTATAAAAGGGAAACAAACTTGTTTTAATAAAACCGTGCAAAACAGTTAACTTTTGAACGTACACTGAATTCAATGAAACTTGACCCAACCGTTGGTCTAAACCCAAGCATTTGTGTTGCAAATTTGCTAAACGTAATAATAACTACAAGTTAGTATAAAAGTGAAACAAACTTGCTTTAATAAAACCGTGCAAAACAACTAAATTTTGAACCTTCTCAGAATTCGACGAAACTTAACCCAAACATTGGTCTAGACCCAAGCATTTGTCTTGTAAATTTGCTATGCGTAATAATAACTACAAGTTAGTACAAAAGGGAAACAAACTTGTTTTAATAAAATCGTGCAAAACAGCTAACTTTTGAACGTTCTCAGGATTCGACAATACTTGATCCAATCGTTGGTCTAGATCCAAGAATATGTGTGGTAAATTTTCTAAGCGTAATAATACCTACAAGTTAGTATAAAAGAGAAACAAACTTGCTTTAATAAAGCCGTGCAAAACAACTAAATTTTGAACGTTCTCAGAATTCGACGAAACCTGTCTCAAACGTTGGTCTAGACCCAAGCATTGTGTGGTAAATTTTTTTTTTTTTTTTGGGTAAGTGTAATTTTCATTTAAGAAAAGAAAATATAGTACAACAGAGTCCCTCTTTAGGCGCTTCCCTCGACAGGCCAAGGGATACGCCACAGTCTATACAAGGCACATGTGCTAATTGATCTAGGAAGCTTAATACTGAGTATACGTTGTCGAATATCTTCTACTATTAAGTTGCCCACTACGCTCGGGGGTCTCTCCTCGTGCTCAAAACGTCTCAGGTTTCTCTCCCTCCAAATATGGTATACACACGATCCAAGCAGGCATCGGTAGGATATATTGATGATGTGCTTCCCACGCCATTCTCTTGCTCCCCATTCAACATCACTGACCCAATCCCTATTAGGCCACTGGAATCGTACAATGCGCCGAATACTAATGAGGCATCTCCTACTAAATCTGCAGTGGAAAAACAGGTGGTTATGTGACTCCACCATGTCTTCATTGCACAGCACGCAGCACCCTAGATGGGAGAGCCATGGTTTATCCGTCGTTGCGAGCTTCTCCAGGATAGCTAGCCAAAGGATAAATAAATGTCGCGGGATCTTTAAAGAACCCAAAAGTAGTGAAATCCAACCTACTTTCGGTCCTGCTGATATCATAGCCCGATAAAACTCCTGGGTAGTGGGTTTCCGACTCGAACCTTTCCATATAATACGATCTGTACCCCCATGGATCTGAGGCAGCACATGTGTAATCTCCACGCATTCCATGTCTGTGATCAATGGCCAGTGCCAATGGCCCTCACAGATAACTGAGCTTAACATGGTAGACTCATGCAATCCCAGACTGTTTGGTCCCCGCAGAAATCTGTCAAGGAGGGGTCCAAGGTGATGCCAGGGATCCTTCCATAAGAAAAAATCACTTCCATCACCAATACGATATTCCACCACTGAGCGTAACCAGCCTCTCAACCTCAACATTTTTCTCCATCCCCATGGTCCACGATTCTCCGGGATAGACCATATCGAATCATCTCGAAGTCTGCCATGCCGCAGCCACTCGACCCAGATAGAAGTCCTATCACATCGGATGACTTCACATAGCTTTTTGCACATCAATGATCGATTAAGAGTTCCCATATCCTTAAGGCCAAGTCCTACCTCCTCCTTCGGTTTGCAAATCTCCTTCCACGCAACTTTAGGGTATCCACTATTTCCGGTACCTCTCCATAAGAAAGCTCGCAATCGCTTCTCAATATCTTTAATGACCCCTTTTGGCAAAATAAATGCCGAAGCCCAATAAACACCCATAGCCACAAGAACAGACTTAATGATTTGTACCCTGCCGGCATATGACAGTGCCAATCCCTCCCAACCATTGATACGTGTATCGTTCTTACTCAGTAATGGTTGGCAGTCGGCGATAGATAATCGAGAAGAGATCAATGGTAGACCCAAATACCTCATCGGTAAGTGGCCTTCCTGAAACCCCAACACCGCAAGTAGCTCCCCTCGTACATTCTGGGCTGATCATTGTGTGGTAAATTTCCTAAGCGTAATAATAACTACAAGTTAGTGTAAAAGGGAAACAAACTTGTTTTAATAATACCGTGCAAAACAGCTAATATTTGAACGTTCTCAGAATTCAACGAAACTTGACCCAATCCCAGGTCTAGACCCAAGCATTTTTATTAGAAAATTGCCAAGCGTAATAATAACTACAAGTTAGTATAAAAAGGAAAAAAAAAACTTGTTTCAATAAAACCGTCCAAAACAGCTAACTTTTGAACATTCTCGAAATTCGACGAAACTTGACCCAATCGTTGGTCTAGACCCTAGAATATCTGTGGTAAATTTGCTAAGCGTAATAATAACCACAAGTTAGTATAAAAGGAAAACAAACTTGCTTTAATAAAACCGTGCAAAACAGCTAAATTTTGAGCATTCTCAGAATTCGATGAAAATTGATCCAATCGTAGGTCTAGACCCAAGAATTTGTGTATTAAATTTCCTAAATGTAATAATAACTACAAGTTAATATAAAAGGGAAACACACTTGTTTTAATAAAACCGTGTAAAACAGCTAACTTATGAACGTTCTCATAGTTCGACGAAACTTGACCCAATCGCAGGTCTAGACCCAAGCATTTGTGTTGTCAATTTGCTAATCGTAATAATAACAACAGGTTAGTATAAAAGGAAAACAAACTTGTTTTAATAAACCCGTGCAAACCAGCTAAATTTTGAACGGTCTCAGAATTCGATGAAACTTGACCAAAACGTTGGTCTAGACCAAAACATCTATGTTGTAATTTGCCCAGTGTAATACTGACTACAAGTTAGTATAAAAGGGAAACAAACTTGTTTTAATAAAACCGTGCAAAACAGCTAAATTTTGAGCATTCTCAGAATTCGACGAAACTTGACCCAAACGTTGGTCTAGATCCAAGAATTTGTGTGTTAAATTTCTAAGCGTAATTATAATTACAAGTTAGTATAAAAGGGAAACAAAATTGCTTTAATAAAACCGTGCAAAACAGCTAAATTTTGAACGTTCTCAAAATTTTACGAAACTTGACCCCAACATAGATCTAGACCCAAGCATTTGTGTTATACATTTGCTAAGCGTAATAATAACTACAAGTTAGTATAAAAGGGAAACAAACTTGCTTTAATAAAATCGTGCAAAACAGATAAATTTTGAACGTTCTCAGAATTCAACAAAACCTGTCCCAAACGTTGGTCTAGACCCAAGCATTTGTGTGGTATATTTGCTAAGCATAATAATAACTACAAGTTAGTATAAAAGGGAAACAAACTTGTTTTAATAAAACCGTGCAAAACAGTTAACTTTTGAACGTACACTGAATTCAATGAAACTTGACCCAACCGTTGGTCTAAACCCAAGCATTTGTGTTGCAAATTTGCTAAACGTAATAATAACTACAAGTTAGTATAAAAGTGAAACAAACTTGCTTTAATAAAACCGTGCAAAACAACTAAATTTTGAACCTTCTCAGAATTCGACGAAACTTAACCCAAACATTGGTCTAGACCCAAGCATTTGTCTTGTAAATTTGCTATGCGTAATAATAACTACAAGTTAGTACAAAAGGGAAACAAACTTGTTTTAATAAAATCGTGCAAAACAGCTAACTTTTGAACGTTCTCAGGATTCGACAATACTTGATCCAATCGTTGGTCTAGATCCAAGAATATGTGTGGTAAATTTTCTAAGCGTAATAATACCTACAAGTTAGTATAAAAGAGAAACAAACTTGCTTTAATAAAGCCGTGCAAAACAACTAAATTTTGAACGTTCTCAGAATTCGACGAAACCTGTCTCAAACGTTGGTCTAGACCCAAGCATTGTGTGGTAAATTTTTTTTTTTTTTTTGGGTAAGTGTAATTTTCATTTAAGAAAAGAAAATATAGTACAACAGAGTCCCTCTTTAGGCGCTTCCCTCGACAGGCCAAGGGATACGCCACAGTCTATACAAGGCACATGTGCTAATTGATCTAGGAAGCTTAATACTGAGTATACGTTGTCGAATATCTTCTACTATTAAGTTGCCCACTACGCTCGGGGGTCTCTCCTCGTGCTCAAAACGTCTCAGGTTTCTCTCCCTCCAAATATGGTATACACACGATCCAAGCAGGCATCGGTAGGATATATTGATGATGTGCTTCCCACGCCATTCTCTTGCTCCCCATTCAACATCACTGACCCAATCCCTATTAGGCCACTGGAATCGTACAATGCGCCGAATACTAATGAGGCATCTCCTACTAAATCTGCAGTGGAAAAACAGGTGGTTATGTGACTCCACCATGTCTTCATTGCACAGCACGCAGCACCCTAGATGGGAGAGCCATGGTTTATCCGTCGTTGCGAGCTTCTCCAGGATAGCTAGCCAAAGGATAAATAAATGTCGCGGGATCTTTAAAGAACCCAAAAGTAGTGAAATCCAACCTACTTTCGGTCCTGCTGATATCATAGCCCGATAAAACTCCTGGGTAGTGGGTTTCCGACTCGAACCTTTCCATATAATACGATCTGTACCCCCATGGATCTGAGGCAGCACATGTGTAATCTCCACGCATTCCATGTCTGTGATCAATGGCCAGTGCCAATGGCCCTCACAGATAACTGAGCTTAACATGGTAGACTCATGCAATCCCAGACTGTTTGGTCCCCGCAGAAATCTGTCAAGGAGGGGTCCAAGGTGATGCCAGGGATCCTTCCATAAGAAAAAATCACTTCCATCACCAATACGATATTCCACCACTGAGCGTAACCAGCCTCTCAACCTCAACATTTTTCTCCATCCCCATGGTCCACGATTCTCCGGGATAGACCATATCGAATCATCTCGAAGTCTGCCATGCCGCAGCCACTCGACCCAGATAGAAGTCCTATCACATCGGATGACTTCACATAGCTTTTTGCACATCAATGATCGATTAAGAGTTCCCATATCCTTAAGGCCAAGTCCTACCTCCTCCTTCGGTTTGCAAATCTCCTTCCACGCAACTTTAGGGTATCCACTATTTCCGGTACCTCTCCATAAGAAAGCTCGCAATCGCTTCTCAATATCTTTAATGACCCCTTTTGGCAAAATAAATGCCGAAGCCCAATAAACACCCATAGCCACAAGAACAGACTTAATGATTTGTACCCTGCCGGCATATGACAGTGCCAATCCCTCCCAACCATTGATACGTGTATCGTTCTTACTCAGTAATGGTTGGCAGTCGGCGATAGATAATCGAGAAGAGATCAATGGTAGACCCAAATACCTCATCGGTAAGTGGCCTTCCTGAAACCCCAACACCGCAAGTAGCTCCCCTCGTACATTCTGGGCTGATCATTGTGTGGTAAATTTCCTAAGCGTAATAATAACTACAAGTTAGTGTAAAAGGGAAACAAACTTGTTTTAATAATACCGTGCAAAACAGCTAATATTTGAACGTTCTCAGAATTCAACGAAACTTGACCCAATCCCAGGTCTAGACCCAAGCATTTTTATTAGAAAATTGCCAAGCGTAATAATAACTACAAGTTAGTATAAAAAGGAAAAAAAAAACTTGTTTCAATAAAACCGTCCAAAACAGCTAACTTTTGAACATTCTCGAAATTCGACGAAACTTGACCCAATCGTTGGTCTAGACCCTAGAATATCTGTGGTAAATTTGCTAAGCGTAATAATAACCACAAGTTAGTATAAAAGGAAAACAAACTTGCTTTAATAAAACCGTGCAAAACAGCTAAATTTTGAGCATTCTCAGAATTCGATGAAAATTGATCCAATCGTAGGTCTAGACCCAAGAATTTGTGTATTAAATTTCCTAAATGTAATAATAACTACAAGTTAATATAAAAGGGAAACACACTTGTTTTAATAAAACCGTGTAAAACAGCTAACTTATGAACGTTCTCATAGTTCGACGAAACTTGACCCAATCGCAGGTCTAGACCCAAGCATTTGTGTTGTCAATTTGCTAATCGTAATAATAACAACAGGTTAGTATAAAAGGAAAACAAACTTGTTTTAATAAACCCGTGCAAACCAGCTAAATTTTGAACGGTCTCAGAATTCGATGAAACTTGACCAAAACGTTGGTCTAGACCAAAACATCTATGTTGTAATTTGCCCAGTGTAATACTGACTACAAGTTAGTATAAAAGGGAAACAAACTTGTTTTAATAAAACCGTGCAAAACAGCTAAATTTTGAGCATTCTCAGAATTCGACGAAACTTGACCCAAACGTTGGTCTAGATCCAAGAATTTGTGTGTTAAATTTCTAAGCGTAATTATAATTACAAGTTAGTATAAAAGGGAAACAAAATTGCTTTAATAAAACCGTGCAAAACAGCTAAATTTTGAACGTTCTCAAAATTTTACGAAACTTGACCCCAACATAGATCTAGACCCAAGCATTTGTGTTATACATTTGCTAAGCGTAATAATAACTACAAGTTAGTATAAAAGGGAAACAAACTTGCTTTAATAAAATCGTGCAAAACAGATAAATTTTGAACGTTCTCAGAATTCAACAAAACCTGTCCCAAACGTTGGTCTAGACCCAAGCATTTGTGTGGTATATTTGCTAAGCATAATAATAACTACAAGTTAGTATAAAAGGGAAACAAACTTGTTTTAATAAAACCGTGCAAAACAGTTAACTTTTGAACGTACACTGAATTCAATGAAACTTGACCCAACCGTTGGTCTAAACCCAAGCATTTGTGTTGCAAATTTGCTAAACGTAATAATAACTACAAGTTAGTATAAAAGTGAAACAAACTTGCTTTAATAAAACCGTGCAAAACAACTAAATTTTGAACCTTCTCAGAATTCGACGAAACTTAACCCAAACATTGGTCTAGACCCAAGCATTTGTCTTGTAAATTTGCTATGCGTAATAATAACTACAAGTTAGTACAAAAGGGAAACAAACTTGTTTTAATAAAACCGTGCAAAACAGCTAACTTTTGAACGTTCTCAGGATTCGACAATACTTGATCCAATCGTTGGTCTAGATCCAAGAATATGTGTGGTAAATTTTCTAAGCGTAATAATACCTACAAGTTAGTATAAAAGAGAAACAAACTTGCTTTAATAAAGCCGTGCAAAACAACTAAATTTTGAACGTTCTCAGAATTCGACGAAACCTGTCTCAAACGTTGGTCTAGACCCAAGCATTGTGTGGTAAATTTTTTTTTTTTTTTTGGGTAAGTGTAATTTTCATTTAAGAAAAGAAAATATAGTACAACAGAGTCCCTCTTTAGGCGCTTCCCTCGACAGGCCAAGGGATACGCCACAGTCTATACAAGGCACATGTGCTAATTGATCTAGGAAGCTTAATACTGAGTATACGTTGTCGAATATCTTCTACTATTAAGTTGCCCACTACGCTCGGGGGTCTCTCCTCGTGCTCAAAACGTCTCAGGTTTCTCTCCCTCCAAATATGGTATACACACGATCCAAGCAGGCATCGGTAGGATATATTGATGATGTGCTTCCCACGCCATTCTCTTGCTCCCCATTCAACATCACTGACCCAATCCCTATTAGGCCACTGGAATCGTACAATGCGCCGAATACTAATGAGGCATCTCCTACTAAATCTGCAGTGGAAAAACAGGTGGTTATGTGACTCCACCATGTCTTCATTGCACAGCACGCAGCACCCTAGATGGGAGAGCCATGGTTTATCCGTCGTTGCGAGCTTCTCCAGGATAGCTAGCCAAAGGATAAATAAATGTCGCGGGATCTTTAAAGAACCCAAAAGTAGTGAAATCCAACCTACTTTCGGTCCTGCTGATATCATAGCCCGATAAAACTCCTGGGTAGTGGGTTTCCGACTCGAACCTTTCCATATAATACGATCTGTACCCCCATGGATCTGAGGCAGCACATGTGTAATCTCCACGCATTCCATGTCTGTGATCAATGGCCAGTGCCAATGGCCCTCACAGATAACTGAGCTTAACATGGTAGACTCATGCAATCCCAGACTGTTTGGTCCCCGCAGAAATCTGTCAAGGAGGGGTCCAAGGTGATGCCAGGGATCCTTCCATAAGAAAAAATCACTTCCATCACCAATACGATATTCCACCACTGAGCGTAACCAGCCTCTCAACCTCAACATTTTTCTCCATCCCCATGGTCCACGATTCTCCGGGATAGACCATATCGAATCATCTCGAAGTCTGCCATGCCGCAGCCACTCGACCCAGATAGAAGTCCTATCACATCGGATGACTTCACATAGCTTTTTGCACATCAATGATCGATTAAGAGTTCCCATATCCTTAAGGCCAAGTCCTACCTCCTCCTTCGGTTTGCAAATCTCCTTCCACGCAACTTTAGGGTATCCACTATTTCCGGTACCTCTCCATAAGAAAGCTCGCAATCGCTTCTCAATATCTTTAATGACCCCTTTTGGCAAAATAAATGCCGAAGCCCAATAAACACCCATAGCCACAAGAACAAACTTCATGATTTGTACCCTGCCGGCATATGACAGTGCCAATCCCTCCCAACCATTGATACGTGTATCGTTCTTACTCAGTAATGGTTGGCAGTCGGCGATAGATAATCGAGAAGAGATCAATGGTAGACCCAAATACCTCATCGGTAAGTGGCCTTCCTGAAACCCCAACACCGCAAGTAGCTCCCCTCGTACATTCTGGGCTGATCATTGTGTGGTAAATTTCCTAAGCGTAATAATAACTACAAGTTAGTGTAAAAGGGAAACAAACTTGTTTTAATAATACCGTGCAAAACAGCTAATATTTGAACGTTCTCAGAATTCAACGAAACTTGACCCAATCCCAGGTCTAGACCCAAGCATTTTTATTAGAAAATTGCCAAGCGTAATAATAACTACAAGTTAGTATAAAAAGGAAAAAAAAAACTTGTTTCAATAAAACCGTCCAAAACAGCTAACTTTTGAACATTCTCGAAATTCGACGAAACTTGACCCAATCGTTGGTCTAGACCCTAGAATATCTGTGGTAAATTTGCTAAGCGTAATAATAACCACAAGTTAGTATAAAAGGAAAACAAACTTGCTTTAATAAAACCGTGCAAAACAGCTAAATTTTGAGCATTCTCAGAATTCGATGAAAATTGATCCAATCGTAGGTCTAGACCCAAGAATTTCTGTATTAAATTTCCTAAATGTAATAATAACTACAAGTTAATATAAAAGGGAAACACACTTGTTTTAATAAAACCGTGTAAAACAGCTAACTTATGAACGTTCTCATAGTTCGACGAAACTTGACCCAATCGCAGGTCTAGACCCAAGCATTTGTGTTGTCAATTTGCTAATCGTAATAATAACAACAGGTTAGTATAAAAGGAAAACAAACTTGTTTTAATAAACCCGTGCAAACCAGCTAAATTTTGAACGGTCTCAGAATTCGATGAAACTTGACCAAAACGTTGGTCTAGACCAAAACATCTATGTTGTAATTTGCCCAGTGTAATACTGACTACAAGTTAGTATAAAAGGGAAACAAACTTGTTTTAATAAAACCGTGCAAAACAGCTAAATTTTGAGCATTCTCAGAATTCGACGAAACTTGACCCAAACGTTGGTCTAGATCCAAGAATTTGTGTGTTAAATTTCTAAGCGTAATTATAATTACAAGTTAGTATAAAAGGGAAACAAAATTGCTTTAATAAAACCGTGCAAAACAGCTAAATTTTGAACGTTCTCAAAATTTTACGAAACTTGACCCCAACATAGATCTAGACCCAAGCATTTGTGTTATACATTTGCTAAGCGTAATAATAACTACAAGTTAGTATAAAAGGGAAACAAACTTGCTTTAATAAAATCGTGCAAAACAGATAAATTTTGAACGTTCTCAGAATTCAACAAAACCTGTCCCAAACGTTGGTCTAGACCCAAGCATTTGTGTGGTATATTTGCTAAGCATAATAATAACTACAAGTTAGTATAAAAGGGAAACAAACTTGTTTTAATAAAACCGTGCAAAACAGTTAACTTTTGAACGTACACTGAATTCAATGAAACTTGACCCAACCGTTGCTCTAAACCCAAGCATTTGTGTTGCAAATTTGCTAAACGTAATAATAACTACAAGTTAGTATAAAAGTGAAACAAACTTGCTTTAATAAAACCGTGCAAAACAACTAAATTTTGAACCTTCTCAGAATTCGACGAAACTTAACCCAAACATTGGTCTAGACCCAAGCATTTGTCTTGTAAATTTGCTATGCGTAATAATAACTACAAGTTAGTACAAAAGGGAAACAAACTTGTTTTAATAAAATCGTGCAAAACAGCTAACTTTTGAACGTTCTCAGGATTCGACAATACTTGATCCAATCGTTGGTCTAGATCCAAGAATATGTGTGGTAAATTTTCTAAGCGTAATAATACCTACAAGTTAGTATAAAAGAGAAACAAACTTGCTTTAATAAAGCCGTGCAAAACAACTAAATTTTGAACGTTCTCAGAATTCGACGAAACCTGTCTCAAACGTTGGTCTAGACCCAAGCATTGTGTGGTAAATTTTTTTTTTTTTTTTGGGTAAGTGTAATTTTCATTTAAGAAAAGAAAATATAGTACAACAGAGTCCCTCTTTAGGCGCTTCCCTCGACAGGCCAAGGGATACGCCACAGTCTATACAAGGCACATGTGCTAATTGATCTAGGAAGCTTAATACTGAGTATACGTTGTCGAATATCTTCTACTATTAAGTTGCCCACTACGCTCGGGGGTCTCTCCTCGTGCTCAAAACGTCTCAGGTTTCTCTCCCTCCAAATATGGTATACACACGATCCAAGCAGGCATCGGTAGGATATATTGATGATGTGCTTCCCACGCCATTTTCTTGCTCCCCATTCAACATCACTGACCCAATCCCTATTAGGCCACTGGAATCGTACAATGCGCCGAATACTAATGAGGCATCTCCTACTAAATCTGCAGTGGAAAAACAGGTGGTTATGTGACTCCACCATGTCTTCATTGCACAGCACGCAGCACCCTAGATGGGAGAGCCATGGTTTATCCGTCGTTGCGAGCTTCTCCAGGATAGCTAGCCAAAGGATAAATAAATGTCGCGGGATCTTTAAAGAACCCAAAAGTAGTGAAATCCAACCTACTTTCGGTCCTGCTGATATCATAGCCCGATAAAACTCCTGGGTAGTGGGTTTCCGACTCGAACCTTTCCATATAATACGATCTGTACCCCCATGGATCTGAGGCAGCACATGTGTAATCTCCACGCATTCCATGTCTGTGATCAATGGCCAGTGCCAATGGCCCTCACAGATAACTGAGCTTAACATGGTAGACTCATGCAATCCCAGACTGTTTGGTCCCCGCAGAAATCTGTCAAGGAGGGGTCCAAGGTGATGCCAGGGATCCTTCCATAAGAAAAAATCACTTCCATCACCAATACGATATTCCACCACTGAGCGTAACCAGCCTCTCAACCTCAACATTTTTCTCCATCCCCATGGTCCACGATTCTCCGGGATAGACCATATCGAATCATCTCGAAGTCTGCCATGCCGCAGCCACTCGACCCAGATAGAAGTCCTATCACATCGGATGACTTCACATAGCTTTTTGCACATCAATGATCGATTAAGAGTTCCCATATCCTTAAGGCCAAGTCCTACCTCCTCCTTCGGTTTGCAAATCTCCTTCCACGCAACTTTAGGGTATCCACTATTTCCGGTACCTCTCCATAAGAAAGCTCGCAATCGCTTCTCAATATCTTTAATGACCCCTTTTGGCAAAATAAATGCCGAAGCCCAATAAACACCCATAGCCACAAGAACAAACTTCATGATTTGTACCCTGCCGGCATATGACAGTGCCAATCCCTCCCAACCATTGATACGTGTATCGTTCTTACTCAGTAATGGTTGGCAGTCGGCGATAGATAATCGAGAAGAGATCAATGGTAGACCCAAATACCTCATCGGTAAGTGGCCTTCCTGAAACCCCAACACCGCAAGTAGCTCCCCTCGTACATTCTGGGCTGATCATTGTGTGGTAAATTTCCTAAGCGTAATAATAACTACAAGTTAGTGTAAAAGGGAAACAAACTTGTTTTAATAATACCGTGCAAAACAGCTAATATTTGAACGTTCTCAGAATTCAACGAAACTTGACCCAATCCCAGGTCTAGACCCAAGCATTTTTATTAGAAAATTGCCAAGCGTAATAATAACTACAAGTTAGTATAAAAAGGAAAAAAAAAACTTGTTTCAATAAAACCGTCCAAAACAGCTAACTTTTGAACATTCTCGAAATTCGACGAAACTTGACCCAATCGTTGGTCTAGACCCTAGAATATCTGTGGTAAATTTGCTAAGCGTAATAATAACCACAAGTTAGTATAAAAGGAAAACAAACTTGCTTTAATAAAACCGTGCAAAACAGCTAAATTTTGAGCATTCTCAGAATTCGATGAAAATTGATCCAATCGTAGGTCTAGACCCAAGAATTTCTGTATTAAATTTCCTAAATGTAATAATAACTACAAGTTAATATAAAAGGGAAACACACTTGTTTTAATAAAACCGTGTAAAACAGCTAACTTATGAACGTTCTCATAGTTCGACGAAACTTGACCCAATCGCAGGTCTAGACCCAAGCATTTGTGTTGTCAATTTGCTAATCGTAATAATAACAACAGGTTAGTATAAAAGGAAAACAAACTTGTTTTAATAAACCCGTGCAAACCAGCTAAATTTTGAACGGTCTCAGAATTCGATGAAACTTGACCAAAACGTTGGTCTAGACCAAAACATCTATGTTGTAATTTGCCCAGTGTAATACTGACTACAAGTTAGTATAAAAGGGAAACAAACTTGTTTTAATAAAACCGTGCAAAACAGCTAAATTTTGAGCATTCTCAGAATTCGACGAAACTTGACCCAAACGTTGGTCTAGATCCAAGAATTTGTGTGTTAAATTTCTAAGCGTAATTATAATTACAAGTTAGTATAAAAGGGAAACAAAATTGCTTTAATAAAACCGTGCAAAACAGCTAAATTTTGAACGTTCTCAAAATTTTACGAAACTTGACCCCAACATAGATCTAGACCCAAGCATTTGTGTTATACATTTGCTAAGCGTAATAATAACTACAAGTTAGTATAAAAGGGAAACAAACTTGCTTTAATAAAATCGTGCAAAACAGATAAATTTTGAACGTTCTCAGAATTCAACAAAACCTGTCCCAAACGTTGGTCTAGACCCAAGCATTTGTGTGGTATATTTGCTAAGCATAATAATAACTACAAGTTAGTATAAAAGGGAAACAAACTTGTTTTAATAAAACCGTGCAAAACAGTTAACTTTTGAACGTACACTGAATTCAATGAAACTTGACCCAACCGTTGCTCTAAACCCAAGCATTTGTGTTGCAAATTTGCTAAACGTAATAATAACTACAAGTTAGTATAAAAGTGAAACAAACTTGCTTTAATAAAACCGTGCAAAACAACTAAATTTTGAACCTTCTCAGAATTCGACGAAACTTAACCCAAACATTGGTCTAGACCCAAGCATTTGTCTTGTAAATTTGCTATGCGTAATAATAACTACAAGTTAGTACAAAAGGGAAACAAACTTGTTTTAATAAAACCGTGCAAAACAGCTAACTTTTGAACGTTCTCAGGATTCGACAATACTTGATCCAATCGTTGGTCTAGATCCAAGAATATGTGTGGTAAATTTTCTAAGCGTAATAATACCTACAAGTTAGTATAAAAGAGAAACAAACTTGCTTTAATAAAGCCGTGCAAAACAACTAAATTTTGAACGTTCTCAGAATTCGACGAAACCTGTCTCAAACGTTGGTCTAGACCCAAGCATTGTGTGGTAAATTTTTTTTTTTTTTTTGGGTAAGTGTAATTTTCATTTAAGAAAAGAAAATATAGTACAACAGAGTCCCTCTTTAGGCGCTTCCCTCGACAGGCCTAGGGATACGCCACAGTCTATACAAGGCACATGTGCTAATTGATCTAGGAAGCTTAATACTGAGTATACGTTGTCGAATATCTTCTACTATTAAGTTGCCCACTACGCTCGGGGGTCTCTCCTCGTGCTCAAAACGTCTCAGGTTTCTCTCCCTCCAAATATGGTATACACACGATCCAAGCAGGCATCGGTAGGATATATTGATGATGTGCTTCCCACGCCATTTTCTTGCTCCCCATTCAACATCACTGACCCAATCCCTATTAGGCCACTGGAATCGTACAATGCGCCGAATACTAATGAGGCATCTCCTACTAAATCTGCAGTGGAAAAACAGGTGGTTATGTGACTCCACCATGTCTTCATTGCACAGCACGCAGCACCCTAGATGGGAGAGCCATGGTTTATCCGTCGTTGCGAGCTTCTCCAGGATAGCTAGCCAAAGGATAAATAAATGTCGCGGGATCTTTAAAGAACCCAAAAGTAGTGAAATCCAACCTACTTTCGGTCCTGCTGATATCATAGCCCGATAAAACTCCTGGGTAGTGGGTTTCCGACTCGAACCTTTCCATATAATACGATCTGTACCCCCATGGATCTGAGGCAGCACATGTGTAATCTCCACGCATTCCATGTCTGTGATCAATGGCCAGTGCCAATGGCCCTCACAGATAACTGAGCTTAACATGGTAGACTCATGCAAACCCAGACTGTTTGGTCCCCGCAGAAATCTGTCAAGGAGGGGTCCAAGGTGATGCCAGGGATCCTTCCATAAGAAAAAATCACTTCCATCACCAATACGATATTCCACCACTGAGCGTAACCAGCCTCTCAACCTCAACATTTTTCTCCATCCCCATGGTCCACGATTCTCCGGGATAGACCATATCGAATCATCTCGAAGTCTGCCATGCCGCAGCCACTCGACCCAGATAGAAGTCCTATCACATCGGATGACTTCACATAGCTTTTTGCACATCAATGATCGATTAAGAGTTCCCATATCCTTAAGGCCAAGTCCTACCTCCTCCTTCGGTTTGCAAATCTCCTTCCACGCAACTTTAGGGTATCCACTATTTCCGGTACCTCTCCATAAGAAAGCTCGCAATCGCTTCTCAATATCTTTAATGACCCCTTTTGGCAAAATAAATGCCGAAGTCCATAAGAAAGCTCGCAATCGCTTCTCAATATCTTTAATGACCCCTTTTGGCAAAATAAATGCCGAAGCCCAATAAACACCCATAGCCACAAGAACAGACTTCATGATTTGTACCCTGCCGGCATATGACAGTGCCAATCCCTCCCAACCATTGATACGTGTATCGTTCTTACTCAGTAATGGTTGGCAGTCGGCGATAGATAATCGAGAAGAGATCAATGGTAGACCCAAATACCTCATCGGTAAGTGGCCTTCCTGAAACCCCAACACCGCAAGTAGCTCCCCTCGTACATTCTGGGCTGATCATTGTGTGGTAAATTTCCTAAGCGTAATAATAACTACAAGTTAGTGTAAAAGGGAAACAAACTTGTTTTAATAATACCGTGCAAAACAGCTAATATTTGAACGTTCTCAGAATTCAACGAAACTTGACCCAATCCCAGGTCTAGACCCAAGCATTTTTATTAGAAAATTGCCAAGCGTAATAATAACTACAAGTTAGTATAAAAAGGAAAAAAAAAACTTGTTTCAATAAAACCGTCCAAAACAGCTAACTTTTGAACATTCTCGAAATTCGACGAAACTTGACCCAATCGTTGGTCTAGACCCTAGAATATCTGTGGTAAATTTGCTAAGCGTAATAATAACCACAAGTTAGTATAAAAGGAAAACAAACTTGCTTTAATAAAACCGTGCAAAACAGCTAAATTTTGAGCATTCTCAGAATTCGATGAAAATTGATCCAATCGTAGGTCTAGACCCAAGAATTTGTGTATTAAATTTCCTAAATGTAATAATAACTACAAGTTAATATAAAAGGGAAACACACTTGTTTTAATAAAACCGTGTAAAACAGCTAACTTATGAACGTTCTCATAGTTCGACGAAACTTGACCCAATCGCAGGTCTAGACCCAAGCATTTGTGTTGTCAATTTGCTAATCGTAATAATAACAACAGGTTAGTATAAAAGGAAAACAAACTTGTTTTAATAAACCCGTGCAAACCAGCTAAATTTTGAACGGTCTCAGAATTCGATGAAACTTGACCAAAACGTTGGTCTAGACCAAAACATCTATGTTGTAATTTGCCCAGTGTAATACTGACTACAAGTTAGTATAAAAGGGAAACAAACTTGTTTTAATAAAACCGTGCAAAACAGCTAAATTTTGAGCATTCTCAGAATTCGACGAAACTTGACCCAAACGTTGGTCTAGATCCAAGAATTTGTGTGTTAAATTTCTAAGCGTAATTATAATTACAAGTTAGTATAAAAGGGAAACAAAATTGCTTTAATAAAACCGTGCAAAACAGCTAAATTTTGAACGTTCTCAAAATTTTACGAAACTTGACCCCAACATAGATCTAGACCCAAGCATTTGTGTTATACATTTGCTAAGCGTAATAATAACTACAAGTTAGTATAAAAGGGAAACAAACTTGCTTTAATAAAATCGTGCAAAACAGATAAATTTTGAACGTTCTCAGAATTCAACAAAACCTGTCCCAAACGTTGGTCTAGACCCAAGCATTTGTGTGGTATATTTGCTAAGCATAATAATAACTACAAGTTAGTATAAAAGGGAAACAAACTTGTTTTAATAAAACCGTGCAAAACAGTTAACTTTTGAACGTACACTGAATTCAATGAAACTTGACCCAACCGTTGGTCTAAACCCAAGCATTTGTGTTGCAAATTTGCTAAACGTAATAATAACTACAAGTTAGTATAAAAGTGAAACAAACTTGCTTTAATAAAACCGTGCAAAACAACTAAATTTTGAACCTTCTCAGAATTCGACGAAACTTAACCCAAACATTGGTCTAGACCCAAGCATTTGTCTTGTAAATTTGCTATGCGTAATAATAACTACAAGTTAGTACAAAAGGGAAACAAACTTGTTTTAATAAAACCGTGCAAAACAGCTAACTTTTGAACGTTCTCAGGATTCGACAATACTTGATCCAATCGTTGGTCTAGATCCAAGAATATGTGTGGTAAATTTTCTAAGCGTAATAATACCTACAAGTTAGTATAAAAGAGAAACAAACTTGCTTTAATAAAGCCGTGCAAAACAACTAAATTTTGAACGTTCTCAGAATTCGACGAAACCTGTCTCAAACGTTGGTCTAGACCCAAGCATTGTGTGGTAAATTTTTTTTTTTTTTGGGTAAGTGTAATTTTCATTTAAGAAAAGAAAATATAGTACAACAGAGTCCCTCTTTAGGCGCTTCCCTCGACAGGCCAAGGGATACGCCACAGTCTATACAAGGCACATGTGCTAATTGATCTAGGAAGCTTAATACTGAGTATACGTTGTCGAATATCTTCTACTATTAAGTTGCCCACTACGCTCGGGGGTCTCTCCTCGTGCTCAAAACGTCTCAGGTTTCTCTCCCTCCAAATATGGTATACACACGATCCAAGCAGGCATCGGTAGGATATATTGATGATGTGCTTCCCACGCCATTCTCTTGCTCCCCATTCAACATCACTGACCCAATCCCTATTAGGCCACTGGAATCGTACAATGCGCCGAATACTAATGAGGCATCTCCTACTAAATCTGCAGTGGAAAAACAGGTGGTTATGTGACTCCACCATGTCTTCATTGCACAGCACGCAGCACCCTAGATGGGAGAGCCATGGTTTATCCGTCGTTGCGAGCTTCTCCAGGATAGCTAGCCAAAGGATAAATAAATGTCGCGGGATCTTTAAAGAACCCAAAAGTAGTGAAATCCAACCTACTTTCGGTCCTGCTGATATCATAGCCCGATAAAACTCCTGGGTAGTGGGTTTCCGACTCGAACCTTTCCATATAATACGATCTGTACCCCCATGGATCTGAGGCAGCACATGTGTAATCTCCACGCATTCCATGTCTGTGATCAATGGCCAGTGCCAATGGCCCTCACAGATAACTGAGCTTAACATGGTAGACTCATGCAATCCCAGACTGTTTGGTCCCCGCAGAAATCTGTCAAGGAGGGGTCCAAGGTGATGCCAGGGATCCTTCCATAAGAAAAAATCACTTCCATCACCAATACGATATTCCACCACTGAGCGTAACCAGCCTCTCAACCTCAACATTTTTCTCCATCCCCATGGTCCACGATTCTCCGGGATAGACCATATCGAATCATCTCGAAGTCTGCCATGCCGCAGCCACTCGACCCAGATAGAAGTCCTATCACATCGGATGACTTCACATAGCTTTTTGCACATCAATGATCGATTAAGAGTTCCCATATCCTTAAGGCCAAGTCCTACCTCCTCCTTCGGTTTGCAAATCTCCTTCCACGCAACTTTAGGGTATCCACTATTTCCGGTACCTCTCCATAAGAAAGCTCGCAATCGCTTCTCAATATCTTTAATGACCCCTTTTGGCAAAATAAATGCCGAAGCCCAATAAACACCCATAGCCACAAGAACAGACTTCATGATTTGTACCCTGCCGGCATATGACAGTGCCAATCCCTCCCAACCATTGATACGTGTATCGTTCTTACTCAGTAATGGTTGGCAGTCGGCGATAGATAATCGAGAAGAGATCAATGGTAGACCCAAATACCTCATCGGTAAGTGGCCTTCCTGAAACCCCAACACCGCAAGTAGCTCCCCTCGTACATTCTGGGCTGATCATTGTGTGGTAAATTTCCTAAGCGTAATAATAACTACAAGTTAGTGTAAAAGGGAAACAAACTTGTTTTAATAATACCGTGCAAAACAGCTAATATTTGAACGTTCTCAGAATTCAACGAAACTTGACCCAATCCTAGGTCTAGACCCAAGCATTTTTATTAGAAAATTGCCAAGCGTAATAATAACTACAAGTTAGTATAAAAAGGAAAAAAAAAACTTGTTTCAATAAAACCGTCCAAAACAGCTAACTTTTGAACATTCTCGAAATTCGACGAAACTTGACCCAATCGTTGGTCTAGACCCTAGAATATCTGTGGTAAATTTGCTAAGCGTAATAATAACCACAAGTTAGTATAAAAGGAAAACAAACTTGCTTTAATAAAACCGTGCAAAACAGCTAAATTTTGAGCATTCTCAGAATTCGATGAAAATTGATCCAATCGTAGGTCTAGACCCAAGAATTTGTGTATTAAATTTCCTAAATGTAATAATAACTACAAGTTAATATAAAAGGGAAACACACTTGTTTTAATAAAACCGTGTAAAACAGCTAACTTATGAACGTTCTCATAGTTCGACGAAACTTGACCCAATCGCAGGTCTAGACCCAAGCATTTGTGTTGTCAATTTGCTAATCGTAATAATAACAACAGGTTAGTATAAAAGGAAAACAAACTTGTTTTAATAAACCCGTGCAAACCAGCTAAATTTTGAACGGTCTCAGAATTCGATGAAACTTGACCAAAACGTTGGTCTAGACCAAAACATCTATGTTGTAATTTGCCCAGTGTAATACTGACTACAAGTTAGTATAAAAGGGAAACAAACTTGTTTTAATAAAACCGTGCAAAACAGCTAAATTTTGAGCATTCTCAGAATTCGACGAAACTTGACCCAAACGTTGGTCTAGATCCAAGAATTTGTGTGTTAAATTTCTAAGCGTAATTATAATTACAAGTTAGTATAAAAGGGAAACAAAATTGCTTTAATAAAACCGTGCAAAACAGCTAAATTTTGAACGTTCTCAAAATTTTACGAAACTTGACCCCAACATAGATCTAGACCCAAGCATTTGTGTTATACATTTGCTAAGCGTAATAATAACTACAAGTTAGTATAAAAGGGAAACAAACTTGCTTTAATAAAATCGTGCAAAACAGATAAATTTTGAACGTTCTCAGAATTCAACAAAACCTGTCCCAAACGTTGGTCTAGACCCAAGCATTTGTGTGGTATATTTGCTAAGCATAATAATAACTACAAGTTAGTATAAAAGGGAAACAAACTTGTTTTAATAAAACCGTGCAAAACAGTTAACTTTTGAACGTACACTGAATTCAATGAAACTTGACCCAACCGTTGGTCTAAACCCAAGCATTTGTGTTGCAAATTTGCTAAACGTAATAATAACTACAAGTTAGTATAAAAGTGAAACAAACTTGCTTTAATAAAACCGTGCAAAACAACTAAATTTTGAACCTTCTCAGAATTCGACGAAACTTAACCCAAACATTGGTCTAGACCCAAGCATTTGTCTTGTAAATTTGCTATGCGTAATAATAACTACAAGTTAGTACAAAAGGGAAACAAACTTGTTTTAATAAAACCGTGCAAAACAGCTAACTTTTGAACGTTCTCAGGATTCGACAATACTTGATCCAATCGTTGGTCTAGATCCAAGAATATGTGTGGTAAATTTTCTAAGCGTAATAATACCTACAAGTTAGTATAAAAGAGAAACAAACTTGCTTTAATAAAGCCGTGCAAAACAACTAAATTTTGAACGTTCTCAGAATTCGACGAAACCTGTCTCAAACGTTGGTCTAGACCCAAGCATTGTGTGGTAAATTTTTTTTTTTTTTTGGGTAAGTGTAATTTTCATTTAAGAAAAGAAAATATAGTACAACAGAGTCCCTCTTTAGGCGCTTCCCTCGACAGGCCAAGGGATACGCCACAGTCTATACAAGGCACATGTGCTAATTGATCTAGGAAGCTTAATACTGAGTATACGTTGTCGAATATCTTCTACTATTAAGTTGCCCACTACGCTCGGGGGTCTCTCCTCGTGCTCAAAACGTCTCAGGTTTCTCTCCCTCCAAATATGGTATACACACGATCCAAGCAGGCATCGGTAGGATATATTGATGATGTGCTTCCCACGCCATTTTCTTGCTCCCCATTCAACATCACTGACCCAATCCCTATTAGGCCACTGGAATCGTACAATGCGCCGAATACTAATGAGGCATCTCCTACTAAATCTGCAGTGGAAAAACAGGTGGTTATGTGACTCCACCATGTCTTCATTGCACAGCACGCAGCACCCTAGATGGGAGAGCCATGGTTTATCCGTCGTTGCGAGCTTCTCCAGGATAGCTAGCCAAAGGATAAATAAATGTCGCGGGATCTTTAAAGAACCCAAAAGTAGTGAAATCCAACCTACTTTCGGTCCTGCTGATATCATAGCCCGATAAAACTCCTGGGTAGTGGGTTTCCGACTCGAACCTTTCCATATAATACGATCTGTACCCCCATGGATCTGAGGCAGCACATGTGTAATCTCCACGCATTCCATGTCTGTGATCAATGGCCAGTGCCAATGGCCCTCACAGATAACTGAGCTTAACATGGTAGACTCATGCAATCCCAGACTGTTTGGTCCCCGCAGAAATCTGTCAAGGAGGGGTCCAAGGTGATGCCAGGGATCCTTCCATAAGAAAAAATCACTTCCATCACCAATACGATATTCCACCACTGAGCGTAACCAGCCTCTCAACCTCAACATTTTTCTCCATCCCCATGGTCCACGATTCTCCGGGATAGACCATATCGAATCATCTCGAAGTCTGCCATGCCGCAGCCACTCGACCCAGATAGAAGTCCTATCACATCGGATGACTTCACATAGCTTTTTGCACATCAATGATCGATTAAGAGTTCCCATATCCTTAAGGCCAAGTCCTACCTCCTCCTTCGGTTTGCAAATCTCCTTCCACGCAACTTTAGGGTATCCACTATTTCCGGTACCTCTCCATAAGAAAGCTCGCAATCGCTTCTCAATATCTTTAATGACCCCTTTTGGCAAAATAAATGCCGAAGTCCATAAGAAAGCTCGCAATCGCTTCTCAATATCTTTAATGACCCCTTTTGGCAAAATAAATGCCGAAGCCCAATAAACACCCATAGCCACAAGAACAGACTTCATGATTTGTACCCTGCCGGCATATGACAGTGCCAATCCCTCCCAACCATTGATACGTGTATCGTTCTTACTCAGTAATGGTTGGCAGTCGGCGATAGATAATCGAGAAGAGATCAATGGTAGACCCAAATACCTCATCGGTAAGTGGCCTTCCTGAAACCCCAACACCGCAAGTAGCTCCCCTCGTACATTCTGGGCTGATCATTGTGTGGTAAATTTCCTAAGCGTAATAATAACTACAAGTTAGTGTAAAAGGGAAACAAACTTGTTTTAATAATACCGTGCAAAACAGCTAATATTTGAACGTTCTCAGAATTCAACGAAACTTGACCCAATCCCAGGTCTAGACCCAAGCATTTTTATTAGAAAATTGCCAAGCGTAATAATAACTACAAGTTAGTATAAAAAGGAAAAAAAAAACTTGTTTCAATAAAACCGTCCAAAACAGCTAACTTTTGAACATTCTCGAAATTCGACGAAACTTGACCCAATCGTTGGTCTAGACCCTAGAATATCTGTGGTAAATTTGCTAAGCGTAATAATAACCACAAGTTAGTATAAAAGGAAAACAAACTTGCTTTAATAAAACCGTGCAAAACAGCTAAATTTTGAGCATTCTCAGAATTCGATGAAAATTGATCCAATCGTAGGTCTAGACCCAAGAATTTGTGTATTAAATTTCCTAAATGTAATAATAACTACAAGTTAATATAAAAGGGAAACACACTTGTTTTAATAAAACCGTGTAAAACAGCTAACTTATGAACGTTCTCATAGTTCGACGAAACTTGACCCAATCGCAGGTCTAGACCCAAGCATTTGTGTTGTCAATTTGCTAATCGTAATAATAACAACAGGTTAGTATAAAAGGAAAACAAACTTGTTTTAATAAACCCGTGCAAACCAGCTAAATTTTGAACGGTCTCAGAATTCGATGAAACTTGACCAAAACGTTGGTCTAGACCAAAACATCTATGTTGTAATTTGCCCAGTGTAATACTGACTACAAGTTAGTATAAAAGGGAAACAAACTTGTTTTAATAAAACCGTGCAAAACAGCTAAATTTTGAGCATTCTCAGAATTCGACGAAACTTGACCCAAACGTTGGTCTAGATCCAAGAATTTGTGTGTTAAATTTCTAAGCGTAATTATAATTACAAGTTAGTATAAAAGGGAAACAAAATTGCTTTAATAAAACCGTGCAAAACAGCTAAATTTTGAACGTTCTCAAAATTTTACGAAACTTGACCCCAACATAGATCTAGACCCAAGCATTTGTGTTATACATTTGCTAAGCGTAATAATAACTACAAGTTAGTATAAAAGGGAAACAAACTTGCTTTAATAAAATCGTGCAAAACAGATAAATTTTGAACGTTCTCAGAATTCAACAAAACCTGTCCCAAACGTTGGTCTAGACCCAAGCATTTGTGTGGTATATTTGCTAAGCATAATAATAACTACAAGTTAGTATAAAAGGGAAACAAACTTGTTTTAATAAAACCGTGCAAAACAGTTAACTTTTGAACGTACACTGAATTCAATGAAACTTGACCCAACCGTTGGTCTAAACCCAAGCATTTGTGTTGCAAATTTGCTAAACGTAATAATAACTACAAGTTAGTATAAAAGTGAAACAAACTTGCTTTAATAAAACCGTGCAAAACAACTAAATTTTGAACCTTCTCAGAATTCGACGAAACTTAACCCAAACATTGGTCTAGACCCAAGCATTTGTCTTGTAAATTTGCTATGCGTAATAATAACTACAAGTTAGTACAAAAGGGAAACAAACTTGTTTTAATAAAACCGTGCAAAACAGCTAACTTTTGAACGTTCTCAGGATTCGACAATACTTGATCCAATCGTTGGTCTAGATCCAAGAATATGTGTGGTAAATTTTCTAAGCGTAATAATACCTACAAGTTAGTATAAAAGAGAAACAAACTTGCTTTAATAAAGCCGTGCAAAACAACTAAATTTTGAACGTTCTCAGAATTCGACGAAACCTGTCTCAAACGTTGGTCTAGACACAAGCATTGTGTGGTAAATTTTTTTTTTTTTTTGGGTAAGTGTAATTTTCATTTAAGAAAAGAAAATATAGTACAACAGAGTCCCTCTTTAGGCGCTTCCCTCGACAGGCCAAGGGATACGCCACAGTCTATACAAGGCACATGTGCTAATTGATCTAGGAAGCTTAATACTGAGTATACGTTGTCGAATATCTTCTACTATTAAGTTGCCCACTACGCTCGGGGGTCTCTCCTCGTGCTCAAAACGTCTCAGGTTTCTCTCCCTCCAAATATGGTATACACACGATCCAAGCAGGCATCGGTAGGATATATTGATGATGTGCTTCCCACGCCATTTTCTTGCTCCCCATTCAACATCACTGACCCAATCCCTATTAGGCCACTGGAATCGTACAATGCGCCGAATACTAATGAGGCATCTCCTACTAAATCTGCATTGGAAAAACAGGTGGTTATGTGACTCCACCATGTCTTCATTGCACAGCACGCAGCACCCTAGATGGGAGAGCCATGGTTTATCCGTCGTTGCGAGCTTCTCCAGGATAGCTAGCCAAAGGATAAATAAATGTCGCGGGATCTTTAAAGAACCCAAAAGTAGTGAAATCCAACCTACTTTCGGTCCTGCTGATATCATAGCCCGATAAAACTCCTGGGTAGTGGGTTTCCGACTCGAACCTTTCCATATAATACGATCTGTACCCCCATGGATCTGAGGCAGCACATGTGTAATCTCCACGCATTCCATGTCTGTGATCAATGGCCAGTGCCAATGGCCCTCACAGATAACTGAGCTTAACATGGTAGACTCATGCAATCCCAGACTGTTTGGTCCCCGCAGAAATCTGTCAAGGAGGGGTCCAAGGTGATGCCAGGGATCCTTCCATAAGAAAAAATCACTTCCATCACCAATACGATATTCCACCACTGAGCGTAACCAGCCTCTCAACCTCAACATTTTTCTCCATCCCCATGGTCCACGATTCTCCGGGATAGACCATATCGAATCATCTCGAAGTCTGCCATGCCGCAGCCACTCGACCCAGATAGAAGTCCTATCACATCGGATGACTTCACATAGCTTTTTGCACATCAATGATCGATTAAGAGTTCCCATATCCTTAAGGCCAAGTCCTACCTCCTCCTTCGGTTTGCAAATCTCCTTCCACGCAACTTTAGGGTATCCACTATTTCCGGTACCTCTCCATAAGAAAGCTCGCAATCGCTTCTCAATATCTTTAATGACCCCTTTTGGCAAAATAAATGCCGAAGCCCAATAAACACCCATAGCCACAAGAACAGACTTCATGATTTGTACCCTGCCGGCATATGACAGTGCCAATCCCTCCCAACCATTGATACGTGTATCGTTCTTACTCAGTAATGGTTGGCAGTCGGCGATAGATAATCGAGAAGAGATCAATGGTAGACCCAAATACCTCATCGGTAAGTGGCCTTCCTGAAACCCCAACACCGCAAGTAGCTCCCCTCGTACATTCTGGGCTGATCATTGTGTGGTAAATTTCCTAAGCGTAATAATAACTACAAGTTAGTGTAAAAGGGAAACAAACTTGTTTTAATAATACCGTGCAAAACAGCTAATATTTGAACGTTCTCAGAATTCAACGAAACTTGACCCAATCCCAGGTCTAGACCCAAGCATTTTTATTAGAAAATTGCCAAGCGTAATAATAACTACAAGTTAGTATAAAAAGGAAAAAAAAAACTTGTTTCAATAAAACCGTCCAAAACAGCTAACTTTTGAACATTCTCGAAATTCGACGAAACTTGACCCAATCGTTGGTCTAGACCCTAGAATATCTGTGGTAAATTTGCTAAGCGTAATAATAACCACAAGTTAGTATAAAAGGAAAACAAACTTGCTTTAATAAAACCGTGCAAAACAGCTAAATTTTGAGCATTCTCAGAATTCGATGAAAATTGATCCAATCGTAGGTCTAGACCCAAGAATTTGTGTATTAAATTTCCTAAATGTAATAATAACTACAAGTTAATATAAAAGGGAAACACACTTGTTTTAATAAAACCGTGTAAAACAGCTAACTTATGAACGTTCTCATAGTTCGACGAAACTTGACCCAATCGCAGGTCTAGACCCAAGCATTTGTGTTGTCAATTTGCTAATCGTAATAATAACAACAGGTTAGTATAAAAGGAAAACAAACTTGTTTTAATAAACCCGTGCAAACCAGCTAAATTTTGAACGGTCTCAGAATTCGATGAAACTTGACCAAAACGTTGGTCTAGACCAAAACATCTATGTTGTAATTTGCCCAGTGTAATACTGACTACAAGTTAGTATAAAAGGGAAACAAACTTGTTTTAATAAAACCGTGCAAAACAGCTAAATTTTGAGCATTCTCAGAATTCGACGAAACTTGACCCAAACGTTGGTCTAGATCCAAGAATTTGTGTGTTAAATTTCTAAGCGTAATTATAATTACAAGTTAGTATAAAAGGGAAACAAAATTGCTTTAATAAAACCGTGCAAAACAGCTAAATTTTGAACGTTCTCAAAATTTTACGAAACTTGACCCCAACATAGATCTAGACCCAAGCATTTGTGTTATACATTTGCTAAGCGTAATAATAACTACAAGTTAGTATAAAAGGGAAACAAACTTGCTTTAATAAAATCGTGCAAAACAGATAAATTTTGAACGTTCTCAGAATTCAACAAAACCTGTCCCAAACGTTGGTCTAGACCCAAGCATTTGTGTGGTATATTTGCTAAGCATAATAATAACTACAAGTTAGTATAAAAGGGAAACAAACTTGTTTTAATAAAACCGTGCAAAACAGTTAACTTTTGAACGTACACTGAATTCAATGAAACTTGACCCAACCGTTGGTCTAAACCCAAGCATTTGTGTTGCAAATTTGCTAAACGTAATAATAACTACAAGTTAGTATAAAAGTGAAACAAACTTGCTTTAATAAAACCGTGCAAAACAACTAAATTTTGAACCTTCTCAGAATTCGACGAAACTTAACCCAAACATTGGTCTAGACCCAAGCATTTGTCTTGTAAATTTGCTATGCGTAATAATAACTACAAGTTAGTACAAAAGGGAAACAAACTTGTTTTAATAAAACCGTGCAAAACAGCTAACTTTTGAACGTTCTCAGGATTCGACAATACTTGATCCAATCGTTGGTCTAGATCCAAGAATATGTGTGGTAAATTTTCTAAGCGTAATAATACCTACAAGTTAGTATAAAAGAGAAACAAACTTGCTTTAATAAAGCCGTGCAAAACAACTAAATTTTGAACGTTCTCAGAATTCGACGAAACCTGTCTCAAACGTTGGTCTAGACCCAAGCATTGTGTGGTAAATTTTTTTTTTTTTTTTGGGTAAGTGTAATTTTCATTTAAGAAAAGAAAATATAGTACAACAGAGTCCCTCTTTAGGCGCTTCCCTCGACAGGCCAAGGGATACGCCACAGTCTATACAAGGCACATGTGCTAATTGATCTAGGAAGCTTAATACTGAGTATACGTTGTCGAATATCTTCTACTATTAAGTTGCCCACTACGCTCGGGGGTCTCTCCTCGTGCTCAAAACGTCTCAGGTTTCTCTCCCTCCAAATATGGTATACACACGATCCAAGCAGGCATCGGTAGGATATATTGATGATGTGCTTCCCACGCCATTCTCTTGCTCCCCATTCAACATCACTGACCCAATCCCTATTAGGCCACTGGAATCGTACAATGCGCCGAATACTAATGAGGCATCTCCTACTAAATCTGCAGTGGAAAAACAGGTGGTTATGTGACTCCACCATGTCTTCATTGCACAGCACGCAGCACCCTAGATGGGAGAGCCATGGTTTATCCGTCGTTGCGAGCTTCTCCAGGATAGCTAGCCAAAGGATAAATAAATGTCGCGGGATCTTTAAAGAACCCAAAAGTAGTGAAATCCAACCTACTTTCGGTCCTGCTGATATCATAGCCCGATAAAACTCCTGGGTAGTGGGTTTCCGACTCGAACCTTTCCATATAATACGATCTGTACCCCCATGGATCTGAGGCAGCACATGTGTAATCTCCACGCATTCCATGTCTGTGATCAATGGCCAGTGCCAATGGCCCTCACAGATAACTGAGCTTAACATGGTAGACTCATGCAATCCCAGACTGTTTGGTCCCCGCAGAAATCTGTCAAGGAGGGGTCCAAGGTGATGCCAGGGATCCTTCCATAAGAAAAAATCACTTCCATCACCAATACGATATTCCACCACTGAGCGTAACCAGCCTCTCAACCTCAACATTTTTCTCCATCCCCATGGTCCACGATTCTCCGGGATAGACCATATCGAATCATCTCGAAGTCTGCCATGCCGCAGCCACTCGACCCAGATAGAAGTCCTATCACATCGGATGACTTCACATAGCTTTTTGCACATCAATGATCGATTAAGAGTTCCCATATCCTTAAGGCCAAGTCCTACCTCCTCCTTCGGTTTGCAAATCTCCTTCCACGCAACTTTAGGGTATCCACTATTTCCGGTACCTCTCCATAAGAAAGCTCGCAATCGCTTCTCAATATCTTTAATGACCCCTTTTGGCAAAATAAATGCCGAAGCCCAATAAACACCCATAGCCACAAGAACAGACTTCATGATTTGTACCCTGCCGGCATATGACAGTGCCAATCCCTCCCAACCATTGATACGTGTATCGTTCTTACTCAGTAATGGTTGGCAGTCGGCGATAGATAATCGAGAAGAGATCAATGGTAGACCCAAATACCTCATCGGTAAGTGGCCTTCCTGAAACCCCAACACCGCAAGTAGCTCCCCTCGTACATTCTGGGCTGATCATTGTGTGGTAAATTTCCTAAGCGTAATAATAACTACAAGTTAGTGTAAAAGGGAAACAAACTTGTTTTAATAATACCGTGCAAAACAGCTAATATTTGAACGTTCTCAGAATTCAACGAAACTTGACCCAATCCCAGGTCTAGACCCAAGCATTTTTATTAGAAAATTGCCAAGCGTAATAATAACTACAAGTTAGTATAAAAAGGAAAAAAAAAACTTGTTTCAATAAAACCGTCCAAAACAGCTAACTTTTGAACATTCTCGAAATTCGACGAAACTTGACCCAATCGTTGGTCTAGACCCTAGAATATCTGTGGTAAATTTGCTAAGCGTAATAATAACCACAAGTTAGTATAAAAGGAAAACAAACTTGCTTTAATAAAACCGTGCAAAACAGCTAAATTTTGAGCATTCTCAGAATTCGATGAAAATTGATCCAATCGTAGGTCTAGACCCAAGAATTTGTGTATTAAATTTCCTAAATGTAATAATAACTACAAGTTAATATAAAAGGGAAACACACTTGTTTTAATAAAACCGTGTAAAACAGCTAACTTATGAACGTTCTCATAGTTCGACGAAACTTGACCCAATCGCAGGTCTAGACCCAAGCATTTGTGTTGTCAATTTGCTAATCGTAATAATAACAACAGGTTAGTATAAAAGGAAAACAAACTTGTTTTAATAAACCCGTGCAAACCAGCTAAATTTTGAACGGTCTCAGAATTCGATGAAACTTGACCAAAGCGTTGGTCTAGACCAAAACATCTATGTTGTAATTTGCCCAGTGTAATACTGACTACAAGTTAGTATAAAAGGGAAACAAACTTGTTTTAATAAAACCGTGCAAAACAGTTAAATTTTGAGCATTCTCAGAATTCGACGAAACTTGACCCAAACGTTGGTCTAGATCCAAGAATTTGTGTGTTAAATTTCTAAGCGTAATTATAATTACAAGTTAGTATAAAAGGGAAACAAAATTGCTTTAATAAAACCGTGCAAAACAGCTAAATTTTGAACGTTCTCAAAATTTTACGAAACTTGACCCTAACATAGATCTAGACCCAAGCATTTGTGTTATACATTTGCTAAGCGTAATAATAACTACAAGTTAGTATAAAAGGGAAACAAACTTGCTTTAATAAAATCGTGCAAAACAGATAAATTTTGAACGTTCTCAGAATTCAACAAAACCTGTCCCAAACGTTGGTCTAGACCCAAGCATTTGTGTGGTATATTTGCTAAGCATAATAATAACTACAAGTTAGTATAAAAGGGAAACAAACTTGTTTTAATAAAACCGTGCAAAACAGTTAACTTTTGAACGTACACTGAATTCAATGAAACTTGACCCAACCGTTGGTCTAAACCCAAGCATTTGTGTTGCAAATTTGCTAAACGTAATAATAACTACAAGTTAGTATAAAAGTGAAACAAACTTGCTTTAATAAAACCGTGCAAAACAACTAAATTTTGAACCTTCTCAGAATTCGACGAAACTTAACCCAAACATTGGTCTAGACCCAAGCATTTGTCTTGTAAATTTGCTATGCGTAATAATAACTACAAGTTAGTACAAAAGGGAAACAAACTTGTTTTAATAAAACCGTGCAAAACAGCTAACTTTTGAACGTTCTCAGGATTCGACAATACTTGATCCAATCGTTGGTCTAGATCCAAGAATATGTGTGGTAAATTTTCTAAGCGTAATAATACCTACAAGTTAGTATAAAAGAGAAACAAACTTGCTTTAATAAAGCCGTGCAAAACAACTAAATTTTGAACGTTCTCAGAATTCGACGAAACCTGTCTCAAACGTTGGTCTAGACCCAAGCATTGTGTGGTAAATTTTTTTTTTTTTTTTGGGTAAGTGTAATTTTCATTTAAGAAAAGAAAATATAGTACAACAGAGTCCCTCTTTAGGCGCTTCCCTCGACAGGCCAAGGGATACGCCACAGTCTATACAAGGCACATGTGCTAATTGATCTAGGAAGCTTAATACTGAGTATACGTTGTCGAATATCTTCTACTATTAAGTTGCCCACTACGCTCGGGGGTCTCTCCTCGTGCTCAAAACGTCTCAGGTTTCTCTCCCTCCAAATATGGTATACACACGATCCAAGCAGGCATCGGTAGGATATATTGATGATGTGCTTCCCACGCCATTTTCTTGCTCCCCATTCAACATCACTGACCCAATCCCTATTAGGCCACTGGAATCGTACAATGCGCCGAATACTAATGAGGCATCTCCTACTAAATCTGCAGTGGAAAAACAGGTGGTTATGTGACTCCACCATGTCTTCATTGCACAGCACGCAGCACCCTAGATGGGAGAGCCATGGTTTATCCGTCGTTGCGAGCTTCTCCAGGATAGCTAGCCAAAGGATAAATAAATGTCGCGGGATCTTTAAAGAACCCAAAAGTAGTGAAATCCAACCTACTTTCGGTCCTGCTGATATCATAGCCCGATAAAACTCCTGGGTAGTGGGTTTCCGACTCGAACCTTTCCATATAATACGATCTGTACCCCCATGGATCTGAGGCAGCACATGTGTAATCTCCACGCATTCCATGTCTGTGATCAATGGCCAGTGCCAATGGCCCTCACAGATAACTGAGCTTAACATGGTAGACTCATGCAATCCCAGACTGTTTGGTCCCCGCAGAAATCTGTCAAGGAGGGGTCCAAGGTGATGCCAGGGATCCTTCCATAAGAAAAAATCACTTCCATCACCAATACGATATTCCACCACTGAGCGTAACCAGCCTCTCAACCTCAACATTTTTCTCCATCCCCATGGTCCACGATTCTCCGGGATAGACCATATCGAATCGTCTCGAAGTCTGCCATGCCGCAGCCACTCGACCCAGATAGAAGTCCTATCACATCGGATGACTTCACATAGCTTTTTGCACATCAATGATCGATTAAGAGTTCCCATATCCTTAACGCCAAGTCCTACCTCCTCCTTCGGTTTGCAAATCTCCTTCCACGCAACTTTAGGGTATCCACTATTTCCGGTACCTCTCCATAAGAAAGCTCGCAATCGCTTCTCAATATCTTTAATGACCCCTTTTGGCAAAATAAATGCCGAAGCCCAATAAACACCCATAGCCACAAGAACAGACTTAATGATTTGTACCCTGCCGGCATATGACAGTGCCAATCCCTCCCAACCATTGATACGTGTATCGTTCTTACTCAGTAATGGTTGGCAGTCGGCGATAGATAATCGAGAAGAGATCAATGGTAGACCCAAATACCTCATCGGTAAGTGGCCTTCCTGAAACCCCAACACCGCAAGTAGCTCCCCTCGTACATTCTGGGCTGATCATTGTGTGGTAAATTTCCTAAGCGTAATAATAACTACAAGTTAGTGTAAAAGGGAAACAAACTTGTTTTAATAATACCGTGCAAAACAGCTAATATTTGAACGTTCTCAGAATTCAACGAAACTTGACCCAATCCCAGGTCTAGACCCAAGCATTTTTATTAGAAAATTGCCAAGCGTAATAATAACTACAAGTTAGTATAAAAAGAAAAAAAAAAACTTGTTTCAATAAAACCGTCCAAAACAGCTAACTTTTGAACATTCTCGAAATTCGACGAAACTTGACCCAATCGTTGGTCTAGACCCTAGAATATCTGTGGTAAATTTGCTAAGCGTAATAATAACCACAAGTTAGTATAAAAGGAAAACAAACTTGCTTTAATAAAACCGTGCAAAACAGCTAAATTTTGAGCATTCTCAAAATTCGATGAAAATTGATCCAATCGTAGGTCTAGACCCAAGAATTTGTGTATCAAATTTCCTAAATGTAATAATAACTACAAGTTAATATAAAAGGGAAACACACTTGTTTTAATAAAACCGTGTAAAACAGCTAACTTATGAACGTTCTCATAGTTCGACGAAACTTGACCCAATCGCAGGTCTAGACCCAAGCATTTGTGTTGTCAATTTGCTAATCGTAATAATAACAACAGGTTAGTATAAAAGGAAAACAAACTTGTTTTAATAAACCCGTGCAAACCAGCTAAATTTTGAACGGTCTCAGAATTCGATGAAACTTGACCAAAACGTTGGTCTAGACCAAAACATCTATGTTGTAATTTGCCCAGTGTAATACTGACTACAAGTTAGTATAAAAGGGAAACAAACTTGTTTTAATAAAACCGTGCAAAACAGCTAAATTTTGAGCATTCTCAGAATTCGACGAAACTTGACCCAAACGTTGGTCTAGATCCAAGAATTTGTGTGTTAAATTTTTAAGCGTAATTATAATTACAAGTTAGTATAAAAGGGAAACAAAATTGCTTTAATAAAACCGTGCAAAACAGCTAAATTTTGAACGTTCTCAAAATTTTACGAAACTTGACCCCAACATAGATCTAGACCCAAGCATTTGTGTTATAGATTTGCTAAGCGTAATAATAACTACAAGTTAGTATAAAAGGGAAACAAACTTGCTTTAATAAAATCGTGCAAAACAGATAAATTTTGAACGTTCTCAGAATTCAACAAAACCTGTCCCAAACGTTGGTCTAGACCCAAGCATTTGTGTGGTATATTTGCTAAGCATAATAATAACTACAAGTTAGTATAAAAGGGAAACAAACTTGTTTTAATAAAACCGTGCAAAACAGTTAACTTTTGAACGTACACTGAATTCAATGAAACTTGACCCAACCGTTGCTCTAAACCCAAGAATTTGTGTTGCAAATTTGCTAAACGTAATAATAACTACAAGTTAGTATAAAAGTGAAACAAACTTGCTTTAATAAAACCGTGCAAAACAACTAAATTTTGAACCTTCTCAGAATTCGACGAAACTTAACCCAAACATTGGTCTAGACCCAAGCATTTGTCTTGTAAATTTGCTATGCGTAATAATAACTACAAGTTAGTACAAAAGGGAAACAAACTTGTTTTAATAAAACCGTGCAAAACAGCTAACTTTTGAACGTTCTCAGGATTCGACAATACTTGATCCAATCGTTGGTCTAGATCCAAGAATATGTGTGGTAAATTTTCTAAGCGTAATAATACCTACAAGTTAGTATAAAAGAGAAACAAACTTGCTTTAATAAAGCCGTGCAAAACAACTAAATTTTGAACGTTCTCAGAATTCGACGAAACCTGTCTCAAACGTTGGTCTAGACCCAAGCATTGTGTGGTAAATTTTTTTTTTTTTTTTGGGTAAGTGTAATTTTCATTTAAGAAAAGAAAATATAGTACAACAGAGTCCCTCTTTAGGCGCTTCCCTCGACAGGCCAAGGGATACGCCACAGTCTATACAAGGCACATGTGCTAATTGATCTAGGAAGCTTAATACTGAGTATACGTTGTCGAATATCTTCTACTATTAAGTTGCCCACTACGCTCGGGGGTCTCTCCTCGTGCTCAAAACGTCTCAGGTTTCTCTCCCTCCAAATATGGTATACACACGATCCAAGCAGGCATCGGTAGGATATATTGATGATGTGCTTCCCACGCCATTTTCTTGCTCCCCATTCAACATCACTGACCCAATCCCTATTAGGCCACTGGAATCGTACAATGCGCCGAATACTAATGAGGCATCTCCTACTAAATCTGCAGTGGAAAAACAGGTGGTTATGTGACTCCACCATGTCTTCATTGCACAGCACGCAGCACCCTAGATGGGAGAGCCATGGTTTATCCGTCGTTGCGAGCTTCTCCAGGATAGCTAGCCAAAGGATAAATAAATGTCGCGGGATCTTTAAAGAACCCAAAAGTAGTGAAATCCAACCTACTTTCGGTCCTGCTGATATCATAGCCCGATAAAACTCCTGGGTAGTGGGTTTCCGACTCGAACCTTTCCATATAATACGATCTGTACCCCCATGGATCTGAGGCAGCACATGTGTAATCTCCACGCATTCCATGTCTGTGATCAATGGCCAGTGCCAATGGCCCTCACAGATAACTGAGCTTAACATGGTAGACTCATGCAATCCCAGACTGTTTGGTCCCCGCAGAAATCTGTCAAGGAGGGGTCCAAGGTGATGCCAGGGATCCTTCCATAAGAAAAAATCACTTCCATCACCAATACGATATTCCACCACTGAGCGTAACCAGCCTCTCAACCTCAACATTTTTCTCCATCCCCATGGTCCACGATTCTCCGGGATAGACCATATCGAATCGTCTCGAAGTCTGCCATGCCGCAGCCACTCGACCCAGATAGAAGTCCTATCACATCGGATGACTTCACATAGCTTTTTGGACATCAATGATCGATTAAGAGTTCCCATATCCTTAACGCCAAGTCCTACCTCCTCCTTCGGTTTGCAAATCTCCTTCCACGCAACTTTAGGGTATCCACTATTTCCGGTACCTCTCCATAAGAAAGCTCGCAATCGCTTCTCAATATCTTTAATGACCCCTTTTGGCAAAATAAATGCCGAAGCCCAATAAACACCCATAGCCACAAGAACAGACTTAATGATTTGTACCCTGCCGGCATATGACAGTGCCAATCCCTCCCAACCATTGATACGTGTATCGTTCTTACTCAGTAATGGTTGGCAGTCGGCGATAGATAATCGAGAAGAGATCAATGGTAGACCCAAATACCTCATCGGTAAGTGGCCTTCCTGAAACCCCAACACCGCAAGTAGCTCCCCTCGTACATTCTGGGCTGATCATTGTGTGGTAAATTTCCTAAGCGTAATAATAACTACAAGTTAGTGTAAAAGGGAAACAAACTTGTTTTAATAATACCGTGCAAAACAGCTGATATTTGAACGTTCTCAGAATTCAACGAAACTTGACCCAATCCCAGGTCTAGACCCAAGCATTTTTATTAGAAAATTGCCAAGCGTAATAATAACTACAAGTTAGTATAAAAAGGAAAAAAAAAACTTGTTTCAATAAAACCGTCCAAAACAGCTAACTTTTGAACATTCTCGAAATTCGACGAAACTTGACCCAATCGTTGGTCTAGACCCTAGAATATCTGTGGTAAATTTGCTAAGCGTAATAATAACCACAAGTTAGTATAAAAGGAAAACAAACTTGCTTTAATAAAACCGTGCAAAACAGCTAAATTTTGAGCATTCTCAGAATTCGATGAAAATTGATCCAATCGTAGGTCTAGACCCAAGAATTTGTGTATTAAATTTCCTAAATGTAATAATAACTACAAGTTAATATAAAAGGGAAACACACTTGTTTTAATAAAACCGTGTAAAACAGCTAACTTATGAACGTTCTCATAGTTCGACGAAACTTGACCCAATCGCAGGTCTAGACCCAAGCATTTGTGTTGTCAATTTGCTAATCGTAATAATAACAACAGGTTAGTATAAAAGGAAAACAAACTTGTTTTAATAAACCCGTGCAAACCAGCTAAATTTTGAACGGTCTCAGAATTCGATGAAACTTGACCAAAACGTTGGTCTAGACCAAAACATCTATGTTGTAATTTGCCCAGTGTAATACTGACTACAAGTTAGTATAAAAGGGAAACAAACTTGTTTTAATAAAACCGTGCAAAACAGCTAAATTTTGAGCATTCTCAGAATTCGACGAAACTTGACCCAAACGTTGGTCTAGATCCAAGAATTTGTGTGTTAAATTTCTAAGCGTAATTATAATTACAAGTTAGTATAAAAGGGAAACAAAATTGCTTTAATAAAACCGTGCAAAACAGCTAAATTTTGAACGTTCTCAAAATTTTACGAAACTTGACCCCAACATAGATCTAGACCCAAGCATTTGTGTTATACATTTGCTAAGCGTAATAATAACTACAAGTTAGTATAAAAGGGAAACAAACTTGCTTTAATAAAATCGTGCAAAACAGATAAATTTTGAACGTTCTCAGAATTCAACAAAACCTGTCCCAAACGTTGGTCTAGACCCAAGCATTTGTGTGGTATATTTGCTAAGCATAATAATAACTACAAGTTAGTATAAAAGGGAAACAAACTTGTTTTAATAAAACCGTGCAAAACAGTTAACTTTTGAACGTACACTGAATTCAATGAAACTTGACCCAACCGTTGGTCTAAACCCAAGCATTTGTGTTGCAAATTTGCTAAACGTAATAATAACTACAAGTTAGTATAAAAGTGAAACAAACTTGCTTTAATAAAACCGTGCAAAACAACTAAATTTTGAACCTTCTCAGAATTCGACGAAACTTAACCCAAACATTGGTCTAGACCCAAGCATTTGTCTTGTAAATTTGCTATGCGTAATAATAACTACAAGTTAGTACAAAAGGGAAACAAACTTGTTTTAATAAAACCGTGCAAAACAGCTAACTTTTGAACGTTCTCAGGATTCGACAATACTTGATCCAATCGTTGGTCTAGATCCAAGAATATGTGTGGTAAATTTTCTAAGCGTAATAATACCTACAAGTTAGTATAAAAGAGAAACAAACTTGCTTTAATAAAGCCGTGCAAAACAACTAAATTTTGAACGTTCTCAGAATTCGACGAAACCTGTCTCAAACGTTGGTCTAGACCCAAGCATTGTGTGGTAATTTTTTTTTTTTTTTTTTGGGTAAGTGTAATTTTCATTTAAGAAAAGAAAATATAGTACAACAGAGTCCCTCTTTAGGCGCTTCCCTCGACAGGCCAAGGGATACGCCACAGTCTATACAAGGCACATGTGCTAATTGATCTAGGAAGCTTAATACTGAGTATACGTTGTCGAATATCTTCTACTATTAAGTTGCCCACTACGCTCGGGGGTCTCTCCTCGTGCTCAAAACGTCTCAGGTTTCTCTCCCTCCAAATATGGTATACACACGATCCAAGCAGGCATCGGTAGGATATATTGATGATGTGCTTCCCACGCCATTTTCTTGCTCCCCATTCAACATCACTGACCCAATCCCTATTAGGCCACTGGAATCGTACAATGCGCCGAATACTAATGAGGCATCTCCTACTAAATCTGCAGTGGAAAAACAGGTGGTTATGTGACTCCACCATGTCTTCATTGCACAGCACGCAGCACCCTAGATGGGAGAGCCATGGTTTATCCGTCGTTGCGAGCTTCTCCAGGATAGCTAGCCAAAGGATAAATAAATGTCGCGGGATCTTTAAAGAACCCAAAAGTAGTGAAATCCAACCTACTTTCGGTCCTGCTGATATCATAGCCCGATAAAACTCCTGGGTAGTGGGTTTCCGACTCGAACCTTTCCATATAATACGATCTGTACCCCCATGGATCTGAGGCAGCACATGTGTAATCTCCACGCATTCCATGTCTGTGATCAATGGCCAGTGCCAATGGCCCTCACAGATAACTGAGCTTAACATGGTAGACTCATGCAATCCCAGACTGTTTGGTCCCCGCAGAAATCTGTCAAGGAGGGGTCCAAGGTGATGCCAGGGATCCTTCCATAAGAAAAAATCACTTCCATCACCAATACGATATTCCACCACTGAGCGTAACCAGCCTCTCAACCTCAACATTTTTCTCCATCCCCATGGTCCACGATTCTCCGGGATAGACCATATCGAATCGTCTCGAAGTCTGCCATGCCGCAGCCACTCGACCCAGATAGAAGTCCTATCACATCGGATGACTTCACATAGCTTTTTGGACATCAATGATCGATTAAGAGTTCCCATATCCTTAACGCCAAGTCCTACCTCCTCCTTCGGTTTGCAAATCTCCTTCCACGCAACTTTAGGGTATCCACTATTTCCGGTACCTCTCCATAAGAAAGCTCGCAATCGCTTCTCAATATCTTTAATGACCCCTTTTGGCAAAATAAATGCCGAAGCCCAATAAACACCCATAGCCACAAGAACAGACTTAATGATTTGTACCCTGCCGGCATATGACAGTGCCAATCCCTCCCAACCATTGATACGTGTATCGTTCTTACTCAGTAATGGTTGGCAGTCGGCGATAGATAATCGAGAAGAGATCAATGGTAGACCCAAATACCTCATCGGTAAGTGGCCTTCCTGAAACCCCAACACCGCAAGTAGCTCCCCTCGTACATTCTGGGCTGATCATTGTGTGGTAAATTTCCTAAGCGTAATAATAACTACAAGTTAGTGTAAAAGGGAAACAAACTTGTTTTAATAATACCGTGCAAAACAGCTGATATTTGAACGTTCTCAGAATTCAACGAAACTTGACCCAATCCCAGGTCTAGACCCAAGCATTTTTATTAGAAAATTGCCAAGCGTAATAATAACTACAAGTTAGTATAAAAAGGAAAAAAAAAACTTGTTTCAATAAAACCGTCCAAAACAGCTAACTTTTGAACATTCTCGAAATTCGACGAAACTTGACCCAATCGTTGGTCTAGACCCTAGAATATCTGTGGTAAATTTGCTAAGCGTAATAATAACCACAAGTTAGTATAAAAGGAAAACAAACTTGCTTTAATAAAACCGTGCAAAACAGCTAAATTTTGAGCATTCTCAGAATTCGATGAAAATTGATCCAATCGTAGGTCTAGACCCAAGAATTTGTGTATTAAATTTCCTAAATGTAATAATAACTACAAGTTAATATAAAAGGGAAACACACTTGTTTTAATAAAACCGTGTAAAACAGCTAACTTATGAACGTTCTCATAGTTCGACGAAACTTGACCCAATCGCAGGTCTAGACCCAAGCATTTGTGTTGTCAATTTGCTAATCGTAATAATAACAACAGGTTAGTATAAAAGGAAAACAAACTTGTTTTAATAAACCCGTGCAAACCAGCTAAATTTTGAACGGTCTCAGAATTCGATGAAACTTGACCAAAACGTTGGTCTAGACCAAAACATCTATGTTGTAATTTGCCCAGTGTAATACTGACTACAAGTTAGTATAAAAGGGAAACAAACTTGTTTTAATAAAACCGTGCAAAACAGCTAAATTTTGAGCATTCTCAGAATTCGACGAAACTTGACCCAAACGTTGGTCTAGATCCAAGAATTTGTGTGTTAAATTTCTAAGCGTAATTATAATTACAAGTTAGTATAAAAGGGAAACAAAATTGCTTTAATAAAACCGTGCAAAACAGCTAAATTTTGAACGTTCTCAAAATTTTACGAAACTTGACCCCAACATAGATCTAGACCCAAGCATTTGTGTTATACATTTGCTAAGCGTAATAATAACTACAAGTTAGTATAAAAGGGAAACAAACTTGCTTTAATAAAATCGTGCAAAACAGATAAATTTTGAACGTTCTCAGAATTCAACAAAACCTGTCCCAAACGTTGGTCTAGACCCAAGCATTTGTGTGGTATATTTGCTAAGCATAATAATAACTACAAGTTAGTATAAAAGGGAAACAAACTTGTTTTAATAAAACCGTGCAAAACAGTTAACTTTTGAACGTACACTGAATTCAATGAAACTTGACCCAACCGTTGGTCTAAACCCAAGCATTTGTGTTGCAAATTTGCTAAACGTAATAATAACTACAAGTTAGTATAAAAGTGAAACAAACTTGCTTTAATAAAACCGTGCAAAACAACTAAATTTTGAACCTTCTTAGAATTCGACGAAACTTAACCCAAACATTGGTCTAGACCCAAGCATTTGTCTTGTAAATTTGCTATGCGTAATAATAACTACAAGTTAGTACAAAAGGGAAACAAACTTGTTTTAATAAAACCGTGCAAAACAGCTAACTTTTGAACGTTCTCAGGATTCGACAATACTTGATCCAATCGTTGGTCTAGATCCAAGAATATGTGTGGTAAATTTTCTAAGCGTAATAATACCTACAAGTTAGTATAAAAGAGAAACAAACTTGCTTTAATAAAGCCGTGCAAAACAACTAAATTTTGAACGTTCTCAGAATTCGACGAAACCTGTCTCAAACGTTGGTCTAGACCCAAGCATTGTGTGGTAATTTTTTTTTTTTTTTTTTGGGTAAGTGTAATTTTCATTTAAGAAAAGAAAATATAGTACAACAGAGTCCCTCTTTAGGCGCTTCCCTCGACAGGCCAAGGGATACGCCACAGTCTATACAAGGCACATGTGCTAATTGATCTAGGAAGCTTAATACTGAGTATACGTTGTCGAATATCTTCTACTATTAAGTTGCCCACTACGCTCGGGGGTCTCTCCTCGTGCTCAAAACGTCTCAGGTTTCTCTCCCTCCAAATATGGTATACACACGATCCAAGCAGGCATCGGTAGGATATATTGATGATGTGCTTCCCACGCCATTTTCTTGCTCCCCATTCAACATCACTGACCCAATCCCTATTAGGCCACTGGAATCGTACAATGCGCCGAATACTAATGAGGCATCTCCTACTAAATCTGCAGTGGAAAAACAGGTGGTTATGTGACTCCACCATGTCTTCATTGCACAGCACGCAGCACCCTAGATGGGAGAGCCATGGTTTATCCGTCGTTGCGAGCTTCTCCAGGATAGCTAGCCAAAGGATAAATAAATGTCGCGGGATCTTTAAAGAACCCAAAAGTAGTGAAATCCAACCTACTTTCGGTCCTGCTGATATCATAGCCCGATAAAACTCCTGGGTAGTGGGTTTCCGACTCGAACCTTTCCATATAATACGATCTGTACCCCCATGGATCTGAGGCAGCACATGTGTAATCTCCACGCATTCCATGTCTGTGATCAATGGCCAGTGCCAATGGCCCTCACAGATAACTGAGCTTAACATGGTAGACTCATGCAATCCCAGACTGTTTGGTCCCCGCAAAAATCTGTCAAGGAGGGGTCCAAGGTGATGCCAGGGATCCTTCCATAAGAAAAAATCACTTCCATCACCAATACGATATTCCACCACTGAGCGTAACCAGCCTCTCAACCTCAACATTTTTCTCCATCCCCATGGTCCACGATTCTCCGGGATAGACCATATCGAATCGTCTCGAAGTCTGCCATGCCGCAGCCACTCGACCCAGATAGAAGTCCTATCACATCGGATGACTTCACATAGCTTTTTGCACATCAATGATCGATTAAGAGTTCCCATATCCTTAAGGCCAAGTCCTACCTCCTCCTTCGGTTTGCAAATCTCCTTCCACGCAACTTTAGGGTATCCACTATTTCCGGTACCTCTCCATAAGAAAGCTCGCAATCGCTTCTCAATATCTTTAATGACCCCTTTTGGCAAAATAAATGCCGAAGCCCAATAAACACCCATAGCCACAAGAACAGACTTAATGATTTGTACCCTGCCGGCATATGACAGTGCCAATCCCTCCCAACCATTGATACGTGTATCGTTCTTACTCAGTAATGGTTGGCAGTCGGCGATAGATAATCGAGAAAATGGTAGACCCAAATACCTCATCGGTAAGTGGCCTTCCTGAAACCCCAACACCGCAAGTAGCTCCCCTCGTACATTCTGGGCTGATCATTGTGTGGTAAATTTCCTAAGCGTAATAATAACTACAAGTTAGTGTAAAAGGGAAACAAACTTGTTTTAATAATACCGTGCAAAACAGCTAATATTTGAACGTTCTCAGAATTCAACGAAACTTGACCCAATCCCAGGTCTAGACCCAAGCATTTTTATTAGAAAATTGCCAAGCGTAATAATAACTACAAGTTAGTATAAAAAGGAAAAAAAAAACTTGTTTCAATAAAACCGTCCAAAACAGCTAACTTTTGAACATTCTCGAAATTCGACGAAACTTGACCCAATCGTTGGTCTAGACCCTAGAATATCTGTGGTAAATTTGCTAAGCGTAATAATAACCACAAGTTAGTATAAAAGGAAAACAAACTTGCTTTAATAAAACCGTGCAAAACAGCTAAATTTTGAGCATTCTCAGAATTCGATGAAAATTGATCCAATCGTTGGTCTAGACCCAAGAATTTGTGTATTAAATTTCCTAAATGTAATAATAACTACAAGTTAATATAAAAGGGAAACACACTTGTTTTAATAAAACCGTGTAAAACAGCTAACTTATGAACGTTCTCATAGTTCGACGAAACTTGACCCAATCGCAGGTCTAGACCCAAGCATTTGTGTTGTCAATTTGCTAATCGTAATAATAACAACAGGTTAGTATAAAAGGAAAACAAACTTGTTTTAATAAACCCGTGCAAACCAGCTAAATTTTGAACGGTCTCAGAATTCGATGAAACTTGACCAAAACGTTGGTCTAGACCAAAACATCTATGTTGTAATTTGCCCAGTGTAATACTGACTACAAGTTAGTATAAAAGGGAAACAAACTTGTTTTAATAAAACCGTGCAAAACAGCTAAATTTTGAGCATTCTCAGAATTCGACGAAACTTGACCCAAACGTTGGTCTAGATCCAAGAATTTGTGTGTTAAATTTCTAAGCGTAATTATAATTACAAGTCAGTATAAAAGGGAAACAAAATTGCTTTAATAAAACCGTGCAAAACAGCTAAATTTTGAACGTTCTCAAAATTTTACGAAACTTGACCCCAACATAGATCTAGACCCAAGCATTTGTGTTATACATTTGCTAAGCGTAATAATAACTACAAGTTAGTATAAAAGGGAAACAAACTTGCTTTAATAAAATCGTGCAAAACAGATAAATTTTGAACGTTCTCAGAATTCAACAAAACCTGTCCCAAACGTTGGTCTAGACCCAAGCATTTGTGTGGTATATTTGCTAAGCATAATAATAACTACAAGTTAGTATAAAAGGGAAACAAACTTGTTTTAATAAAACCGTGCAAAACAGTTAACTTTTGAACGTACACTGAATTCAATGAAACTTGACCCAACCGTTGGTCTAAACCCAAGCATTTGTGTTGCAAATTTGCTAAACGTAATAATAACTACAAGTTAGTATAAAAGTGAAACAAACTTGCTTTAATAAAACCGTGCAAAACAACTAAATTTTGAACCTTCTCAGAATTCGACGAAACTTAACCCAAACATTGGTCTAGACCCAAGCATTTGTCTTGTAAATTTGCTATGCGTAATAATAACTACAAGTTAGTACAAAAGGGAAACAAACTTGTTTTAATAAAACCGTGCAAAACAGCTAACTTTTGAACGTTCTCAGGATTCGACAATACTTGATCCAATCGTTGGTCTAGATCCAAGAATATGTGTGGTAAATTTTCTAAGCGTAATAATACCTACAAGTTAGTATAAAAGAGAAACAAACTTGCTTTAATAAAGCCGTGCAAAACAACTAAATTTTGAACGTTCTCCAGAATTCGACGAAACCTGTCTCAAACGTTGGTCTAGACCCAAGCATTGTGTGGTAAATTTTTTTTTTTTTTTTTGGGTAAGTGTAATTTTCATTTAAGAAAAGAAAATATAGTACAACAGAGTCCCTCTTTAGGCGCTTCCCTCGACAGGCCAAGGGATACGCCACAGTCTATACAAGGCACATGTGCTAATTGATCTAGGAAGCTTAATACTGAGTATACGTTGTCGAATATCTTCTACTATTAAGTTGCCCACTACGCTCGGGGGTCTCTCCTCGTGCTCAAAACGTCTCAGGTTTCTCTCCCTCCAAATATGGTATACACACGATCCAAGCAGGCATCGGTAGGATATATTGATGATGTGCTTCCCACGCCATTTTCTTGCTCCCCATTCAACATCACTGACCCAATCCCTATTAGGCCACTGGAATCGTACAATGCGCCGAATACTAATGAGGCATCTCCTACTAAATCTGCAGTGGAAAAACAGGTGGTTATGTGACTCCACCATGTCTTCATTGCACAGCACGCAGCACCCTAGATGGGAGAGCCATGGTTTATCCGTCGTTGCGAGCTTCTCCAGGATAGCTAGCCAAAGGATAAATAAATGTCGCGGGATCTTTAAAGAACCCAAAAGTAGTGAAATCCAACCTACTTTCGGTCCTGCTGATATCATAGCCCGATAAAACTCCTGGGTAGTGGGTTTCCGACTCGAACCTTTCCATATAATACGATCTGTACCCCCATGGATCTGAGGCAGCACATGTGTAATCTCCACGCATTCCATGTCTGTGATCAATGGCCAGTGCCAATGGCCCTCACAGATAACTGAGCTTAACATGGTAGACTCATGCAATCCCAGACTGTTTGGTCCCCGCAGAAATCTGTCAAGGAGGGGTCCAACGTGATGCCAGGGATCCTTCCATAAGAAAAAATCACTTCCATCACCAATACGATATTCCACCACTGAGCGTAACCAGCCTCTCAACCTCAACATTTTTCTCCATCCCCATGGTCCACGATTCTCCGGGATAGACCATATCGAATCATCTCGAAGTCTGCCATGCCGCAGCCACTCGACCCAGATAGAAGTCCTATCACATCGGATGACTTCACATAGCTTTTTGCACATCAATGATCGATTAAGAGTTCCCATATCCTTAAGGCCAAGTCCTACCTCCTCCTTCGGTTTGCAAATCTCCTTCCACGCAACTTTAGGGTATCCACTATTTCCGGTACCTCTCCATAAGAAAGCTCGCAATCGCTTCTCAATATCTTTAATGACCCCTTTTGGCAAAATAAATGCCGAAGCCCAATAAACACCCATAGCCACAAGAACAGACTTAATGATTTGTACCCTGCCGGCATATGACAGTGCCAATCCCTCCCAACCATTGATACGTGTATCGTTCTTACTCAGTAATGGTTGGCAGTCGGCGATAGATAATCGAGAAGAGATCAATGGTAGACCCAAATACCTCATCGGTAAGTGGCCTTCCTGAAACCCCAACACCGCAAGTAGCTCCCCTCGTACATTCTGGGCTGATCATTGTGTGGTAAATTTCCTAAGCGTAATAATAACTACAAGTTAGTGTAAAAGGGAAACAAACTTGTTTTAATAATACCGTGCAAAACAGCTAATATTTGAACGTTCTCAGAATTCAACGAAACTTGACCCAATCCCAGGTCTAGACCCAAGCATTTTTATTAGAAAATTGCCATGCGTAATAATAACTACAAGTTAGTATAAAAAGAAAAAAAAAAACTTGTTTCAATAAAACCGTCCAAAACAGCTAACTTTTGAACATTCTCGAAATTCGACGAAACTTGACCCAATCGTTGGTCTAGACCCTAGAATATCTGTGGTAAATTTGCTAAGCGTAATAATAACCACAAGTTAGTATAAAAGGAAAACAAACTTGCTTTAATAAAACCGTGCAAAACAGCTAAATTTTGAGCATTCTCAAAATTCGATGAAAATTGATCCAATCGTAGGTCTAGACCCAAGAATTTGTGTATCAAATTTCCTAAATGTAATAATAACTACAAGTTAATATAAAAGGGAAACACACTTGTTTTAATAAAACCGTGTAAAACAGCTAACTTATGAACGTTCTCATAGTTCGACGAAACTTGACCCAATCGCAGGTCTAGACCCAAGCATTTGTGTTGTCAATTTGCTAATCGTAATAATAACAACAGGTTAGTATAAAAGGAAAACAAACTTGTTTTAATAAACCCGTGCAAACCAGCTAAATTTTGAACGGTCTCAGAATTCGATGAAACTTGACCAAAACGTTGGTCTAGACCAAAACATCTATGTTGTAATTTGCCCAGTGTAATACTGACTACAAGTTAGTATAAAAGGGAAACAAACTTGTTTTAATAAAACCGTGCAAAACAGCTAAATTTTGAGCATTCTCAGAATTCGACGAAACTTGACCCAAACGTTGGTCTAGATCCAAGAATTTGTGTGTTAAATTTTTAAGCGTAATTATAATTACAAGTTAGTATAAAAGGGAAACAAAATTGCTTTAATAAAACCGTGCAAAACAGCTAAATTTTGAACGTTCTCAAAATTTTACGAAACTTGACCCCAACATAGATCTAGACCCAAGCATTTGTGTTATAGATTTGCTAAGCGTAATAATAACTACAAGTTAGTATAAAAGGGAAACAAACTTGCTTTAATAAAATCGTGCAAAACAGATAAATTTTGAACGTTCTCAGAATTCAACAAAACCTGTCCCAAACGTTGGTCTAGACCCAAGCATTTGTGTGGTATATTTGCTAAGCATAATAATAACTACAAGTTAGTATAAAAGGGAAACAAACTTGTTTTAATAAAACCGTGCAAAACAGTTAACTTTTGAACGTACACTGAATTCAATGAAACTTGACCCAACCGTTGCTCTAAACCCAAGCATTTGTGTTGCAAATTTGCTAAACGTAATAATAACTACAAGTTAGTATAAAAGTGAAACAAACTTGCTTTAATAAAACCGTGCAAAACAACTAAATTTTGAACCTTCTCAGAATTCGACGAAACTTAACCCAAACATTGGTCTAGACCCAAGCATTTGTCTTGTAAATTTGCTATGCGTAATAATAACTACAAGTTAGTACAAAAGGGAAACAAACTTGTTTTAATAAAACCGTGCAAAACAGCTAACTTTTGAACGTTCTCAGGATTCGACAATACTTGATCCAATCGTTGGTCTAGATCCAAGAATATGTGTGGTAAATTTTCTAAGCGTAATAATACCTACAAGTTAGTATAAAAGAGAAACAAACTTGCTTTAATAAAGCCGTGCAAAACAACTAAATTTTGAACGTTCTCAGAATTCGACGAAACCTGTCTCAAACGTTGGTCTAGACCCAAGCATTGTGTGGTAAATTTTTTTTTTTTTTTTGGGTAAGTGTAATTTTCATTTAAGAAAAGAAAATATAGTACAACAGAGTCCCTCTTTAGGCGCTTCCCTCGACAGGCCAAGGGATACGCCACAGTCTATACAAGGCACATGTACTAATTGATCTAGGAAGCTTAATACTGAGTATACGTTGTCGAATATCTTCTACTATTAAGTTGCCCACTACGCTCGGGGGTCTCTCCTCGTGCTCAAAACGTCTCAGGTTTCTCTCCCTCCAAATATGGTATACACACGATCCAAGCAGGCATCGGTAGGATATATTGATGATGTGCTTCCCACGCCATTTTCTTGCTCCCCATTCAACATCACTGACCCAATCCCTATTAGGCCACTGGAATCGTACAATGCGCCGAATACTAATGAGGCATCTCCTACTAAATCTGCAGTGGAAAAACAGGTGGTTATGTGACTCCACCATGTCTTCATTGCACAGCACGCAGCACCCTAGATGGGAGAGCCATGGTTTATCCGTCGTTGCGAGCTTCTCCAGGATAGCTAGCCAAAGGATAAATAAATGTCGCGGGATCTTTAAAGAACCCAAAAGTAGTGAAATCCAACCTACTTTCGGTCCTGCTGATATCATAGCCCGATAAAACTCCTGGGTATGTTTGCGGTATGTTTGCGGTAACACGTAAACTCAAAGCACTGAAACCGGTCTTCAGAGAGCAAAGGAGGAAGAAGGGGGATTTGACCCTCAACGTGCAATTAGCAAAAGGCTTTCTAGATGAGGCACAACAACTGGTGAGTTCAGATAGACAAAATGAGGCCTTTCTACTATTAGAACACTGTTGCCGCCTGGTTTATGCTAAAGCGGCGAAACTGGAACAAATCCTGCTGCAACAGCGAGCCAAGATGCAATGGATGAAGGGGGGTGACCAATGCTCCCGAATTTTCTTTCGTAAAATTGCCAAGAGAAGGGTGGCAAGGAGGATACTGCAGATAAATGATGACAACGGGACCATCCACACTGAACCAGAAGAGATCATCAATGAATTTGTCTGTTACTATCAAAATCTTCTGGGCGGTAACCGACGTCAGATAGCGCTTGATATTGGCTTTCTCAGACCGTGGGCAAGACATATTCTTTCTAATGAAGAGGCTGGCCATCTTATATTGGCGTTTACACCGGATGATGTGAAGCAAGCAGTATTTGACATTGCAGATGACAAGGCCCCGGGACCTGATGGATACTCATCAGGATTCTTTAAAGCAGCCTGGCCAGTGGTGGGACAGGAAGTTACAAAGGCGGTACTGGAATTCTTTAGTACCGGTAAACTACTCAAACAAGTCAACTCCACACTTTTGGCACTAATCCCAAAGGTACACACTCCTATGACTGTTGGTGACTTTAGACCTATTTCATGTTGTAATGTGTTATACAAAATTATTGCAAAACTACTTGTCCAGCGGTTGAGTGTGGTTCTGGACAAGATTATTAGCCCCTGTCAGGGAGCATTTATCCCAGGGCGTAGCATTGGGGACAACATTTTGTTGGCACAGGAACTGCTCACGGGATACAACCAGGTGAGGCTTCCACCTCGTTGTACCCTAAAAGTTGATATCAGGAAGGCATATGATACTGTTGAGTGGGATTTCCTACTTGCGGTCTTGCAACTATTTGGATTCCCCCAAACGTTCACCAGGTGGATTGAGGAGTGTGTAACGACGGCGGCTTTTTCGATTGGTCTGAATGGAAACCCTCACGGTTTCTTTGCAGGAGCACGTGGACTAAGACAGGGAGACCCTCTATCGCCCTATCTCTTTGTTCTTGTTATGGAAGTTTTGCATTTGGGATTACTGCAACTTATTGAGCAGGATTCGCAATTCTCTTTTCACTGGAAATGTGAGCCGGCCAAAGTCTTCGAGCTGGGATTCGCAGACGACCTCCTGCTCTTCTGTAGAGCTGACTTGAATTCACTCGGGACCCTCAAGAGGGGGTTGGACCGATTTGCTGAATGGTCGGGACTTCGGCTGAATGTACAAAAAAGTCATGTCATTATCTCTCGATCGGCACAAGCCTGGAAGGATCAGATTTTAACAATCATGGGTTTCCAAGAGGGCCAACTACCAATGAGGTACTTGGGTCTCCCTCTACTGTCTTCTAGATTGTCTATATCCGAGTGCCAACCACTTCTATTGAAAATTGATGCTCGCATTAATGGCTGGGAAGGAATTTCACTATCATATGCTGGACGTATACAAATCATTAAATCGGTACTTTCAGCAATGAGCATCTATTGGGCGTCTGCATTCATCTTACCAAAGGCTATCATTAAACAAATTGAGAAACGGCTCAGAACTTTTCTTTGGAAAGGCACTTCTACATCGGGATACGCCAAGGTAGCGTGGAAGGATGTGTGTAAACCTATTAATGAAGGAGGCCAAGGAATTAAGGATATTGGAATCCTTAACCGCTCATTAATGGCAAAGAAGTTATGTGATGTTATTAGATGTGACCGAACATCTATATGGGTTGAATGGTTGAAGCAGACTCGATTGCACAACACCTCAATTTGGACAATTAATGAGAAGGGAGGATCATGGGGATGGCGAAAACTACTCCGACTTCGCAGCTCTATACGACCTATGACAGAGTTTCTTATTGGAGAGGGGAGGTCATTCTACTTGTGGAAGGACCCGTGGCACCACTTGGGCCCACTTATTACTAGATTCCCTAGGGGACCGAGCCTCTTAGGACTTGATGAATCCACCAAACTACAAGTGGTCATTAATGAGGGACAATGGCAGTGGCCCTTCATTACCGATTTGGAATGTATGGAGATTACTTACATATTACCCCAGATTCATGGAGGAGATGACAGGATAAACTGGCGGTTCTCAGAGGGACGACCCACCACACAATCCCTTTATAGATTTTTTTGCCCACCTGGACCGAAAGTAGGCTGGTCTTCACTACTTTCGGGTTCTTTGAAGATCCCCCGCCATAACTTCATTCTTTGGTTAGCAATTCAGGAGAAGCTACCGACAACTGATAAACCTTGGATGACACATCTAGGGGGATGTATACTCTGTGACGAGGGTGCAGCGGAGACACACAATCACATGTTCTTCAGATGTCGATATAGCAGAGGATGCCTGCAGCTATACGACACCATATTCGATTTGCTTGGCCCAATCGTGAGTGGACAAGAGACGTGGAATGGGCATCGAGGAAGTGGAGGGGGAAGCATATTGTTAATGTCGCTTATCGAGCATTACTTAGTGCATGCATTTACCATATTTGGCGAGAGAGGAATCTGAGACGATTTGAGCACACTCATCGGCCAGAAGCTATATTAGCTACCTGCATCATTGAAGACGTCAGACAGAGGATAATTAGTATTAATCTTTCCAGTTCTATTAGTACATGTGCACTCTATAGACTTTGGCGTATCCCTTGGTCTGTTGGGGGTACCACCATTTAACCGTTTGATTGTTGCACTCTGTACTCTGTACTTGTACTCTGTACTCTTTACCTATTTTTTAATGAAACTTACACTTACCCAAAAAAAAAAACTCCTGGGTAGTGGGTTTCCGACTCGAACCTTTCCATATAATACGATCTGTACCCCCATGGATCTGAGGCAGCACATGTGTAATCTCCACGCATTCCATGTCTGTGATCAATGGCCAGTGCCAATGGCCCTCACAGATAACTGAGCTTAACATGGTAGACTCATGCAATCCCAGACTGTTTGGTCCCCGCAGAAATCTATCAAGGAGGGGTCCAAGGTGATGCCAGGGATCCTTCCATAAGAAAAAATCACTTCCATCACCAATACGATATTCCACCACTGAGCGTAACCAGCCTCTCAACCTCAACATTTTTCTCCATCCCCATGGTCCACGATTCTCCGGGATAGACCATATCGAATCATCTCGAAGTCTGCCATGCCGCAGCCACTCGACCCAGATAGAAGTCCTATCACATCGGATGACTTCACATAGCTTTTTGCACATCAATGATCGATTAAGAGTTCCCATATCCTTAAGGCCAAGTCCTACCTCCTCCTTCGGTTTGCAAATCTCCTTCCACGCAACTTTAGGGTATCCACTATTTCCAGTACCTCTCCATAAGAAAGCTCGCAATCGCTTCTCAATATCTTTAATGACCCCTTTTGGCAAAATAAATGCCGAAGCCCAATAAACACCCATAGCCACAAGAACAGACTTAATGATTTGTACCCTGCCGGCATATGACAGTGCCAATCCCTCCCAACCATTGATACGTGTATCGTTCTTACTCAGTAATGGTTGGCAGTCGGCGATAGATAATCGAGAAGAGATCAATGGTAGACCCAAATACCTCATCGGTAAGTGGCCTTCCTGAAACCCCAACACCGCAAGTAGCTCCCCTCGTACATTCTGGGCTGATCGTTGTGTGGTAAATTTCCTAAGCGTAATAATAACTACAAGTTAGTGTAAAAGGGAAACAAACTTGTTTTAATAATACCGTGCAAAACAGCTAATATTTGAACGTTCTCAGAATTCAACGAAACTTGACCCAATCCCAGGTCTAGACCCAAGCATTTTTATTAGAAAATTGCCAAGCGTAATAATAACTACAAGTTAGTATAAAAAGGAAAAAAAAACTTGTTTCAATAAAACCGTCCAAAACAGCTAACTTTTGAACATTCTCAAAATTCGACGAAACTTGACCCAATCGTTGGTCTAGACCCTAGAATATCTGTGGTAAATTTGCTAAGCGTAATAATAACCACAAGTTAGTATAAAAGGAAAACAAACTTGCTTTAATAAAACCGTGCAAAACAGCTAAATTTTGAGCATTCTCAGAATTCGATGAAAATTGATCCAATCGTAGCTCTAGACCCAAGAATTTGTGTATTAAATTTCCTAAATGTAATAATAACTACAAGTTAATATAAAAGGGAAACACACTTGTTTTAATAAAACCGTGTAAAACAGCTAACTTATGAACGTTCTCATAGTTCGACGAAACTTGACCCAGTCGCAGGTCTAGACCCAAGCATTTGTGTTGTCAATTTGCTAATCGTAATAATAACAACAGGTTAGTATAAAAGGAAAACAAACTTGTTTTAATAAACCCGTGCAAACCAGCTAAATTTTGAACGGTCTCAGAATTCGATGAAACTTGACCAAAACGTTGGTCTAGACCAAAACATCTATGTTGTAATTTGCCCAGTGTAATACTGACTACAAGTTAGTATAAAAGGGAAACAAACTTGTTTTAATAAAACCGTGCAAAACAGCTAAATTTTGAGCATTCTCAGAATTCGACGAAACTTGACCCAAACGTTGGTCTAGATCCAAGAATTTGTGTGTTAAATTTCTAAGCGTAATTATAATTACAAGTTAGTATAAAAGGGAAACAAAATTGCTTTAATAAAACCGTGCAAAACAGCTAAATTTTGAACGTTCTCAAAATTTTACGAAACTTGACCCCAACATATATCTAGACCCAAGCATTTGTGTTATACATTTGCTAAGCGTAATAATAACTACAAGTTAGTATAAAAGGGAAACAAACTTGCTTTAATAAAATCGTGCAAAACAGATAAATTTTGAACGTTCTCAGAATTCAACAAAACCTGTCCCAAACGTTGGTCTAGACCCAAGCATTTGTGTGGTATATTTGCTAAGCATAATAATAACTACAAGTTAGTATAAAAGGGAAACAAACTTGTTTTAATAAAACCGTGCAAAACAGTTAACTTTTGAACGTACACTGAATTCAATGAAACTTGACCCAACCGTTGCTCTAAACCCAAGAATTTGTGTTGCAAATTTACTAAACGTAATAATAACTACAAGTTAGTATAAAAGTGAAACAAACTTGCTTTAATAAAACCGTGCAAAACAACTAAATTTTGAACCTTCTCAGAATTCAACGAAACTTAACCCAAACATTGGTCTAGACCCAAGCATTTGTCTTGTAAATTTGCTATGCGTAATAATAACTACAAGTTAGTACAAAAGGGAAACAAACTTGTTTTAATAAAACCGTGCAAAACAGCTAACTTTTGAACGTTCTCAGGATTCGACAAAACTTGATCCAATCGTTGGTCTAGATCCAAGAATATTGTGTGGTAAATTTTCTAAGCGTAATAATACCTACAAGTTAGTATAAAAGAGAAACAAACTTGCTTTAATAAAGCCGTGCAAAACAACTAAATTTTGAACGTTCTCAGAATTCGACGAAACCTGTCTCAAACGTTGGTCTAGACCCAAGCATTGTGTGGTAAATTTTTTTTTTTTGGGTAAGTGTAATTTTCATTTAAGAAAAGAAAATATAGTACAACAGAGTCCCTCTTTAGGCGCTTCCCTCGACAGGCCAAGGGATACGCCACAGTCTATACAAGGCACATGTGCTAATTGATCTAGGAAGCTTAATACTGAGTATATGTTGTCGAACATCTTCTACTATTAAGTTGCCCACTACGCTCGGGGGTCTCTCCTCGTGCTCAAAACGTCTCAGGTTTCTCTCCCTCCAAATATGGTATACACACGATCCAAGCAGGCATCGGTAGGATATATTGATGATGTGCTTCCCACGCCATTTTCTTGCTCCCCATTCAACATCACTGACCCAATCCCTATTAGGCCACTGGAATCGTACAATGCGCCGAATACTAATGAGGCATCTCCTACTAAATCTGCAGTGGAAAAACAGGTGGTTATGTGACTCCACCATGTCTTCATTGCACAGCACGCAGCACCCTAGATGGGAGAGCCATGGTTTATCCGTCGTTGCGAGCTTCTCCAGGATAGCTAGCCAAAGGATAAATAAATGTCGCGGGATCTTTAAAGAACCCAAAAGTAGTGAAATCCAACCTACTTTCGGTCCTGCTGATATCATAGCCCGATAAAACTCCTGGGTAGTGGGTTTCCGACTCGAACCTTTCCATATAATACGATCTGTACCCCCATGGATCTGAGGCAGCACATGTGTAATCTCCACGCATTCCATGTCTGTGATCAATGGCCAGTGCCAATGGCCCTCACAGATAACCGAGCTTAACATGGTAGACTCATGCAATCCCAGACTGTTTGGTCCCCGCAGAAATCTGTCAAGGAGGGGTCCAAGGTGATGCCAGGGATCCTTCCATAAGAAAAAATCACTTCCATCACCAATACGATATTCCACCACTGAGCGTAACCAGCCTCTCAACCTCAACATTTTTCTCCATCCCCATGGTCCACGATTCTCCGGGATAGACCATATCGAATCATCTCGAAGTCTGCCATGCCGCAGCCACTCGACCCAGATAGAAGTCCTATCACATCGGATGACTTCACATAGTTTTTTGCACATCAATGATCGATTAAGAGTTCCCATATCCTTAAGGCCAAGTCCTCCCTCCTCCTTCGGTTTGCAAATCTCCTTCCACGCAACTTTAGGGTATCCACTATTTCCGGTACCTCTCCATAAGAAAGCTCGCAATCGCTTCTCAATATCTTTAATGACCCCTTTTGGCAAAATAAATGCCGAAGCCCAATAAACACCCATAGCCACAAGAACAGACTTAATGATTTGTACCCTGCCGGCATATGACAGTGCCAATCCCTCCCAACCATTGATACGTGTATCGTTCTTACTCAGTAATGGTTGGCAGTCGGCGATAGATAATCGAGAAGAGATCAATGGTAGACCCAAATACCTCATCGGTAAGTGGCCTTCCTGAAACCCCAACACCGCAAGTAGCTCCCCTCGTACATTCTGGGCTGATCGTTGTGTGGTAAATTTCCTAAGCGTAATAATAACTACAAGTTAGTGTAAAAGGGAAACAAACTTGTTTTAATAATACCGTGCAAAACAGCTAATATTTGAACGTTCTCAGAATTCAACGAAACTTGACCCAATCCCAGGTCTAGACCCAAGCATTTTTATTAGAAAATTGCCAAGCGTAATAATAACTACAAGTTAGTATAAAAAGGAAAAAAAGACTTGTTTCAATAAAACCGTCCAAAACAGCTAACTTTTGAACATTCTCAAAATTCGACGAAACTTGACCCAATCGTTGGTCTAGACCCTAGAATATCTGTGGTAAATTTGCTAAGCGTAATAATAACCACAAGTTAGTATAAAAGGAAAACAAACTTGCTTTAATAAAACCGTGCAAAACAGCTAAATTTTGAGCATTCTCAGAATTCGATGAAAATTGATCCAATCGTAGGTCTAGACCCAAGAATTTGTGTATTAAATTTCCTAAATGTAATAATAACTACAAGTTAATATAAAAGGGAAACACACTTGTTTTAATAAAACCGTGTAAAACAGCTAACTTATGAACGTTCTCATAGTTCGATGAAACTTGACCCAATCGCAGGTCTAGACCCAAGCATTTGTATTGTCAATTTGCTAATCGTAATAATAACAACAGGTTAGTATAAAAGGAAAACAAACTTGTTTTAATAAACCCGTGCAAACCAGCTAAATTTTGAACGGTCTCAGAATTCGATGAAACTTGACCAAAACGTTGGTCTAGACCAAAACATCTATGTTGTAATTTGCCCAGTGTAATACTGACTACAAGTTAGTATAAAAGGGAAACAAACTTGTTTTAATAAAACCGTGCAAAACAGCTAAATTTTGAGCATTCTCAGAATTCGACGAAACTTGACCCAAACGTTGGTCTAGATCCAAGAATTTGTGTGTTAAATTTCTAAGCGTAATTATAATTACAAGTTAGTATAAAAGGGAAACAAAATTGCTTTAATAAAACCGTGCAAAACAGCTAAATTTTGAACGTTCTCAAAATTTTACGAAACTTGACCCCAACATAGATCTAGACCCAAGCATTTGTGTTATACATTTGCTAAGCGTAATAATAACTACAAGTTAGTATAAAAGGGAAACAAACTTGCTTTAATAAAATCGTGCAAAACAGATAAATTTTGAACGTTCTCAGAATTCAACAAAACCTGTCCCAAACGTTGGTCTAGACCCAAGCATTTGTGTGGTATATTTGCTAAGCATAATAATAACTACAAGTTAGTATAAAAGGGAAACAAACCTGTTTTAATAAAACCGTGCAAAACAGTTAACTTTTGAACGTACACTGAATTCAATGAAACTTGACCCAACCGTTGCTCTAAACCCAAGCATTTGTGTTGCAAATTTGCTAAACGTAATAATAACTACAAGTTAGTATAAAAGTGAAACAAACTTGCTTTAATAAAACCGTGCAAAACAACTAAATTTTGAACCTTCTCAGAATTCGACGAAACTTAACCCAAACATTGGTCTAGACCCAAGCATTTGTCTTGTAAATTTGCTATGCGTAATAATAACTACAAGTTAGTACAAAAGGGAAACAAACTTGTTTTAATAAAACCGTGCAAAACAGCTAACTTTTGAACGTTCTCAGGATTCGACAAAACTTGATCCAATCGTTGGTCTAGATCCAAGAATATTGTGTGGTAAATTTTCTAAGCGTAATAATACCTACAAGTTAGTATAAAAGAGAAACAAACTTGCTTTAATAAAGCCGTGCAAAACAACTAAATTTTGAACGTTCTCAGAATTCGACGAAACCTGTCTCAAACGTTGGTCTAGACCCAAGCATTGTGTGGTAAATTTTTTTTTTTTTTTGGGTAAGTGTAATTTTCATTTAGGAAAAGAAAATATAGTACAACAGAGTCCCTCTTTAGGCGCTTCCCTCGACAGGCCAAGGGATACGCCACAGTCTATACAAGGCACATGTGCTAATTGATCTAGGAAGCTTAATACTGAGTATACGTTGTCGAACATCTTCTACTATTAAGTTGCCCACTACGCTCGGGGGTCTCTCCTCGTGCTCAAAACGTCTCAGGTTTCTCTCCCTCCAAATATGGTATACACACGATCCAAGCAGGCATCGGTAGGATATATTGATGATGTGCTTCCCACGCCATTTTCTTGCTCCCCATTCAACATCACTGACCCAATCCCTATTAGGCCACTGGAATCGTACAATGCGCCGAATACTAATGAGGCATCTCCTACTAAATCTGCAGTGGAAAAACAGGTGGTTATGTGACTCCACCATGTCTTCATTGCACAGCACGCAGCACCCTAGATGGGAGAGCCATGGTTTATCCGTCGTTGCGAGCTTCTCCAGGATAGCTAGCCAAAGGATAAATAAATGTCGCGGGATCTTTAAAGAACCCAAAAGTAGTGAAATCCAACCTACTTTCGGTCCTGCTGATATCATAGCCCGATAAAACTCCTGGGTAGTGGGTTTCCGACTCGAACCTTTCCATATAATACGATCGGTACCCCCATGGATCTGAGGCAGCACATGTGTAATCTCCACGCATTCCATGTCTGTGATCAATGGCCAGTGCCAATGGCCCTCACAGATAACCGAGCTTAACATGGTAGACTCATGCAATCCCAGACTGTTTGGTCCCCGCAGAAATCTGTCAAGGAGGGGTCCAAGGTGATGCCAGGGATCCTTCCATAAGAAAAAATCACTTCCATCACCAATACGATATTCCACCACTGAGCGTAACCAGCCTCTCAACCTCAACATTTTTCTCCATCCCCATGGTCCACGATTCTCCGGGATAGACCATATCGAATCATCTCGAAGTCTGCCATGCCGCAGCCACTCGACCCAGATAGAAGTCCTATCACATCGGATGACTTCACATAGCTTTTTGCACATCAATGATCGATTAAGAGTTCCCATATCCTTAAGGCCAAGTCCTCCCTCCTCCTTCGGTTTGCAAATCTCCTTCCACGCAACTTTAGGGTATCCACTATTTCCGGTACCTCTCCATAAGAAAGCTCGCAATCGCTTCTCAATATCTTTAATGACCCCTTTTGGCAAAATAAATGCCGAAGCCCAATAAACAACCCATAGCCACAAGAACAGACTTAATGATTTGTACCCTGCCGGCATATGACAGTGCCAATCCCTCCCAACCATTGATACGTGTATCGTTCTTACTCAGTAATGGTTGGCAGTCGGCGATAGATAATCGAGAAGAGATCAATGGTTGACCCAAATACCTCATCGGTAAGTGGCCTTCCTGAAACCCCAACACCGCAAGTAGCTCCCCTCGTACATTCTGGGCTGATCGTTGTGTGGTAAATTTCCTAAGCGTAATAATAACTACAAGTTAGTGTAAAAGGGAAACAAACTTGTTTTAATAATACCGTGCAAAACAGCTAATATTTGAACGTTCTCAGAATTCAACGAAACTTGACCCAATCCCAGGTCTAGACCCAAGCATTTTTATTAGAAAATTGCCAAGCGTAATAATAACTACAAGTTAGTATAAAAAGGAAAAAAAAACTTGTTTCAATAAAACCGTCCAAAACAGCTAACTTTTGAACATTCTCAAAATTCGACGAAACTTGACCCAATCGTTGGTCTAGACCCTAGAATATCTGTGGTAAATTTGCTAAGCGTAATAATAACCACAAGTTAGTATAAAAGGAAAACAAACTTGCTTTAATAAAACCGTGCAAAACAGCTAAATTTTGAGCATTCTCAGAATTCGATGAAAATTGATCCAATCGTAGGTCTAGACCCAAGAATTTGTGTATTAAATTTCCTAAATGTAATAATAACTACAAGTTAATATAAAAGGGAAACACACTTGTTTTAATAAAACCGTGTAAAACAGCTAACTTATGAACGTTCTCATAGTTCGATGAAACTTGACCCAATCGCAGGTCTAGACCCAAGCATTTGTGTTGTCAATTTGCTAATCGTAATAATAACAACAGGTTAGTATAAAAGGAAAACAAACTTGTTTTAATAAACCCGTGCAAACCAGCTAAATTTTGAACGGTCTCAGAATTCGATGAAACTTGACCAAAACGTTGGTCTAGACCAAAACATCTATGTTGTAATTTGCCCAGTGTAATACTGACTACAAGTTAGTATAAAAGGGAAACAAACTTGTTTTAATAAAACCGTGCAAAACAGCTAAATTTTGAGCATTCTCAGAATTCGACGAAACTTGACCCAAACGTTGGTCTAGATCCAAGAATTTGTGTGTTAAATTTCTAAGCGTAATTATAATTACAAGTTAGTATAAAAGGGAAACAAAATTGCTTTAATAAAACCGTGCAAAACAGCTAAATTTTGAACGTTCTCAAAATTTTACGAAACTTGACCCCAACATAGATCTAGACCCAAGCATTTGTGTTATACATTTGCTAAGCGTAATAATAACTACAAGTTAGTATAAAAGGGAAACAAACTTGCTTTAATAAAATCGTGCAAAACAGATAAATTTTGAACGTTCTCAGAATTCAACAAAACCTGTCCCAAACGTTGGTCTAGACCCAAGCATTTGTGTGGTATATTTGCTAAGCATAATAATAACTACAAGTTAGTATAAAAGGGAAACAAACCTGTTTTAATAAAACCGTGCAAAACAGTTAACTTTTGAACGTACACTGAATTCAATGAAACTTGACCCAACCGTTGCTCTAAACCCAAGCATTTGTGTTGCAAATTTGCTAAACGTAATAATAACTACAAGTTAGTATAAAAGTGAAACAAACTTGCTTTAATAAAACCGTGCAAAACAACTAAATTTTGAACCTTCTCAGAATTCGACGAAACTTAACCCAAACATTGGTCTAGACCCAAGCATTTGTCTTGTAAATTTGCTATGCGTAATAATAACTACAAGTTAGTACAAAAGGGAAACAAACTTGTTTTAATAAAACCGTGCAAAACAGCTAACTTTTGAACGTTCTCAGGATTCGACAAAACTTGATCCAATCGTTGGTCTAGATCCAAGAATATTGTGTGGTAAATTTTCTAAGCGTAATAATACCTACAAGTTAGTATAAAAGAGAAACAAACTTGCTTTAATAAAGCCGTGCAAAACAACTAAATTTTGAACGTTCTCAGAATTCGACGAAACCTGTCTCAAACGTTGGTCTAGACCCAAGCATTGTGTGGTAAATTTTTTTTTTTTTTTGGGTAAGTGTAATTTTCATTTAGGAAAAGAAAATATAGTACAACAGAGTCCCTCTTTAGGCGCTTCCCTCGACAGGCCAAGGGATACGCCACAGTCTATACAAGGCACATGTGCTAATTGATCTAGGAAGCTTAATACTGAGTATACGTTGTCGAACATCTTCTACTATTAAGTTGCCCACTACGCTCGGGGGTCTCTCCTCGTGCTCAAAACGTCTCAGGTTTCTCTCCCTCCAAATATGGTATACACACGATCCAAGCAGGCATCGGTAGGATATATTGATGATGTGCTTCCCACGCCATTTTCTTGCTCCCCATTCAACATCACTGACCCAATCCCTATTAGGCCACTGGAATCGTACAATGCGCCGAATACTAATGAGGCATCTCCTACTAAATCTGCAGTGGAAAAACAGGTGGTTATGTGACTCCACCATGTCTTCATTGCACAGCACGCAGCACCCTAGATGGGAGAGCCATGGTTTATCCGTCGTTGCGAGCTTCTCCAGGATAGCTAGCCAAAGGATAAATAAATGTCGCGGGATCTTTAAAGAACCCAAAAGTAGTGAAATCCAACCTACTTTCGGTCCTGCTGATATCATAGCCCGATAAAACTCCTGGGTAGTGGGTTTCCGACTCGAACCTTTCCATATAATACGATCGGTACCCCCATGGATCTGAGGCAGCACATGTGTAATCTCCACGCATTCCATGTCTGTGATCAATGGCCAGTGCCAATGGCCCTCACAGATAACCGAGCTTAACATGGTAGACTCATGCAATCCCAGACTGTTTGGTCCCCGCAGAAATCTGTCAAGGAGGGGTCCAAGGTGATGCCAGGGATCCTTCCATAAGAAAAAATCACTTCCATCACCAATACGATATTCCACCACTGAGCGTAACCAGCCTCTCAACCTCAACATTTTTCTCCATCCCCATGGTCCACGATTCTCCGGGATAGACCATATCGAATCATCTCGAAGTCTGCCATGCCGCAGCCACTCGACCCAGATAGAAGTCCTATCACATCGGATGACTTCACATAGCTTTTTGCACATCAATGATCGATTAAGAGTTCCCATATCCTTAAGGCCAAGTCCTCCCTCCTCCTTCGGTTTGCAAATCTCCTTCCACGCAACTTTAGGGTATCCACTATTTCCGGTACCTCTCCATAAGAAAGCTCGCAATCGCTTCTCAATATCTTTAATGACCCCTTTTGGCAAAATAAATGCCGAAGCCCAATAAACACCCATAGCCACAAGAACAGACTTAATGATTTGTACCCTGCCGGCATATGACAGTGCCAATCCCTCCCAACCATTGATACGTGTATCGTTCTTACTCAGTAATGGTTGGCAGTCGGCGATAGATAATCGAGAAGAGATCAATGGTAGACCCAAATACCTCATCGGTAAGTGGCCTTCCTGAAACCCCAACACCGCAAGTAGCTCCCCTCGTACATTCTGGGCTGATCGTTGTGTGGTAAATTTCCTAAGCGTAATAATAACTACAAGTTAGTGTAAAAGGGAAACAAACTTGTTTTAATAATACCGTGCAAAACAGCTAATATTTGAACGTTCTCAGAATTCAACGAAACTTGACCCAATCCCAGGTCTAGACCCAAGCATTTTTATTAGAAAATTGCCAAGCGTAATAATAACTACAAGTTAGTATAAAAAGGAAAAAAAAACTTGTTTCAATAAAACCGTCCAAAACAGCTAACTTTTGAACATTCTCAAAATTCGACGAAACTTGACCCAATCGTTGGTCTAGACCCTAGAATATCTGTGGTAAATTTGCTAAGCGTAATAATAACCACAAGTTAGTATAAAAGGAAAACAAACTTGCTTTAATAAAACCGTGCAAAACAGCTAAATTTTGAGCATTCTCAGAATTCGATGAAAATTGATCCAATCGTAGGTCTAGACCCAAGAATTTGTGTATTAAATTTCCTAAATGTAATAATAACTACAAGTTAATATAAAAGGGAAACACACTTGTTTTAATAAAACCGTGTAAAACAGCTAACTTATGAACGTTCTCATAGTTCGACGAAACTTGACCCAATCGCAGGTCTAGACCCAAGCATTTGTGTTGTCAATTTGCTAATCGTAATAATAACAACAGGTTAGTATAAAAGGAAAACAAACTTGTTTTAATAAACCCGTGCAAACCAACTAAATTTTGAACGGTCTCAGAATTCGATGAAACTTGACCAAAACGTTGGTCTAGACCAAAACATCTATGTTGTAATTTGCCCAGTGTAATACTGACTACAAGTTAGTATAAAAGGGAAACAAACTTGTTTTAATAAAACCGTGCAAAACAGCTAAATTTTGAGCATTCTCAGAATTCGACGAAACTTGACCCAAACGTTGGTCTAGATCCAAGAATTTGTGTGTTAAATTTCTAAGCGTAATTATAATTACAAGTTAGTATAAAAGGGAAACAAAATTGCTTTAATAAAACCGTGCAAAACAGCTAAATTTTGAACGTTCTCAAAATTTTACGAAACTTGACCCCAACATAGATCTAGACCCAAGCATTTGTGTTATACATTTGCTAAGCGTAATAATAACTACAAGTTAGTATAAAAGGGAAACAAACTTGCTTTAATAAAATCGTGCAAAACAGATAAATTTTGAACGTTCTCAGAATTCAACAAAACCTGTCCCAAACGTTGGTCTAGACCCAAGCATTTGTGTGGTATATTTGCTAAGCATAATAATAACTACAAGTTAGTATAAAAGGGAAACAAACCTGTTTTAATAAAACCGTGCAAAACAGTTAACTTTTGAACGTACACTGAATTCAATGAAACTTGACCCAACCGTTGCTCTAAACCCAAGCATTTGTGTTGCAAATTTGCTAAACGTAATAATAACTACAAGTTAGTATAAAAGTGAAACAAACTTGCTTTAATAAAACCGTGCAAAACAACTAAATTTTGAACCTTCTCAGAATTCGACGAAACTTAACCCAAACATTGGTCTAGACCCAAGCATTTGTCTTGTAAATTTGCTATGCGTAATAATAACTACAAGTTAGTACAAAAGGGAAACAAACTTGTTTTAATAAAACCGTGCAAAACAGCTAACTTTTGAACGTTCTCAGGATTCGACAAAACTTGATCCAATCGTTGGTCTAGATCCAAGAATATTGTGTGGTAAATTTTCTAAGCGTAATAATACCTACAAGTTAGTATAAAAGAGAAACAAACTTGCTTTAATAAAGCCGTGCAAAACAACTAAATTTTGAACGTTCTCAGAATTCGTCGAAACCTGTCTCAAACGTTGGTCTAGACCCAAGCATTGTGTGGTAAATTTTTTTTTTTTTTTGGGTAAGTGTAATTTTCATTTAGGAAAAGAAAATATAGTACAACAGAGTCCCTCTTTAGGCGCTTCCCTCGACAGGCCAAGGGATACGCCACAGTCTATACAAGGCACATGTGCTAATTGATCTAGGAAGCTTAATACTGAGTATACGTTGTCGAACATCTTCTACTATTAAGTTGCCCACTACGCTCGGGGGTCTCTCCTCGTGCTCAAAACGTCTCAGGTTTCTCTCCCTCCAAATATGGTATACACACGATCCAAGCAGGCATCGGTAGGATATATTGATGATGTGCTTCCCACGCCATTTTCTTGCTCCCCATTCAACATCACTGACCCAATCCCTATTAGGCCACTGGAATCGTACAATGCGCCGAATACTAATGAGGCATCTCCTACTAAATCTGCAGTGGAAAAACAGGTGGTTATGTGACTCCACCATGTCTTCATTGCACAGCACGCAGCACCCTAGATGGGAGAGCCATGGTTTATCCGTCGTTGCGAGCTTCTCCAGGATAGCTAGCCAAAGGATAAATAAATGTCGCGGGATCTTTAAAGAACCCAAAAGTAGTGAAATCCAACCTACTTTCGGTCCTGCTGATATCATAGCTCGATAAAACTCCTGGGTAGTGGGTTTCCGACTCGAACCTTTCCATATAATACGATCTGTACCCCCATGGATCTGAGGCAGCACATGTGTAATCTCCACGCATTCCATGTCTGTGATCAATGGCCAGTGCCAATGGCCCTCACAGATAACCGAGCTTAACATGGTAGACTCATGCAATCCCAGACTGTTTGGTCCCCGCAGAAATCTGTCAAGGAGGGGTCCAAGGTGATGCCAGGGATCCTTCCATAAGAAAAAATCACTTCCATCACCAATACGATATTCCACCACTGAGCGTAACCAGCCTCTCAACCTCAACATTTTTCTCCATCCCCATGGTCCACGATTCTCCGGGATAGACCATATCGAATCATCTCGAAGTCTGCCATGCCGCAGCCACTCGACCCAGATAGAAGTCCTATCACATCGGATGACTTCACATAGCTTTTTGCACATCAATGATCGATTAAGAGTTCCCATATCCTTAAGGCCAAGTCCTCCCTCCTCCTTCGGTTTGCAAATCTCCTTCCACGCAACTTTAGGGTATCCACTATTTCTGGTACCTCTCCATAAGAAAGCTCGCAATCGCTTCTCAATATCTTTAATGACCCCTTTTGGCAAAATAAATGCCGAAGCCCAATAAACACCCATAGCCACAAGAACAGACTTAATGATTTGTACCCTGCCGGCATATGACAGTGCCAATCCCTCCCAACCATTGATACGTGTATCGTTCTTACTCAGTAATGGTTGGCAGTCGGCGATAGATAATCGAGAAGAGATCAATGGAGACCCAAATACCTCATCGGTAAGTGGCCTTCCTGAAACCCCAACACCGCAAGTAGCTCCCCTCGTACATTCTGGGCTGATCGTTGTGTGGTAAATTTCCTAAGCGTAATAATAACTACAAGTTAGTGTAAAAGGGAAACAAACTTGTTTTAATAATACCGTGCAAAACAACTAATATTTGAACGTTCTCAGAATTCAACGAAACTTGACCCAATCCCAGGTCTAGACCCAAGCATTTTTATTAGAAAATTGCCAAGCGTAATAATAACTACAAGTTAGTATAAAAAGGAAAAAAGAACTTGTTTCAATAAAACCGTCCAAAACAGCTAACTTTTGAACATTCTCAAAATTCGACGAAACTTGACCCAATCGTTGGTCTAGACCCTAGAATATCTGTGGTAAATTTGCTAAGCGTAATAATAACCACAAGTTAGTATAAAAGGAAAACAAACTTGCTTTAATAAAACCGTGCAAAACTGCTAAATTTTGAGCATTCTCAGAATTCGATGAAAATTGATCCAATCGTAGGTCTAGACCCAAGAATTTGTGTATTAAATTTCCTAAATGTAATAATAACTACAAGTTAATATAAAAGGGAAACACACTTGTTTTAATAAAACCGTGTAAAACAGCTAACTTATGAACGTTCTCATAGTTCGACGAAACTTGACCCAATCGCAGGTCTAGACCCAAGCATTTGTGTTGTCAATTTGCTAATCGTAATAATAATAACAGGTTAGTATAAAAGGAAAACAAACTTGTTTTAATAAACCCGTGCAAACCAGCTAAATTTTGAACGGTCTCAGAATTCGATGAAACTTGACCAAAACGTTGGTCTAGACCAAAACATCTATGTTGTAATTTGCCCAGTGTAATACTGACTACAAGTTAGTATAAAAGGGAAACAAACTTGTTTTAATAAAACCGTGCAAAACAGCTAAATTTTGAGCATTCTCAGAATTCGACGAAACTTGACCCAAACGTTGGTCTAGATCCAAGAATTTGTGTGTTAAATTTCTAAGCGTAATTATAATTACAAGTTAGTATAAAAGGGAAACAAAATTGCTTTAATAAAACCGTGCAAAACAGCTAAATTTTGAACGTTCTCAAAATTTTACGAAACTTGACCCCAACATAGATCTTGACCCAAGCATTTGTGTTATACATTTGCTAAGCGTAATAATAACTACAAGTTAGTATAAAAGGGAAACAAACTTGCTTTAATAAAATCGTGCAAAACAGATAAATTTTGAACGTTCTCAGAATTCAACAAAACCTGTCCCAAACGTTGGTCTAGACCCAAGCATTTGTGTGGTATATTTGCTAATCATAATAATAACTACAAGTTAGTATAAAAGGGAAACAAACTTGTTTTAATAAAACCGTGCAAAACAGTTAACTTTTGAACGTACACTGAATTCAATGAAACTTGACCCAACCGTTGCTCTAAACCCAAGCATTTGTGTTGCAAATTTGCTAAACGTAATAATAACTACAAGTTAGTATAAAAGTGAAACAAACTTGCTTTAATAAAACCGTGCAAAACAACTAAATTTTGAACCTTCTCAGAATTCGACGAAACTTAACCCAAACATTGGTCTAGACCCAAGCATTTGTCTTGTAAATTTGCTATGTGTAATAATAACTACAAGTTAGTACAAAAGGGAAACAAACTTGTTTTAATAAAACCGTGCAAAACAGCTAACTTTTGAACGTTCTCAGGATTCGACAATACTTGATCCAATCGTTGGTCTAGATCCAAGAATATGTGTGGTAAATTTTCTAAGCGTAATAATACCTACAAGTTAGTATAAAAGAGAAACAAACTTGCTTTAATAAAGCCGTGCAAAACAACTAAATTTTGAACGTTCTCAGAATTCGACGAAACCTGTCTCAAACGTTGGTCTAGACCCAAGCATTGTGTGGTAAATTTTTTTTTTTTTTTTGGGTAAGTGTAATTTTCATTTAAGAAAAGAAAATATAGTACAACAGAGTCCCTCTGTAGGCGCTTCCCTCGACAGGCCAAGGGATACGCCACAGTCTATACAAGGCACATGTGCTAATTGATCTAGGAAGCTTAATACTGAGTATACGTTGTCGAACATCTTCTACTATTAAGTTGCCCACTACGCTCGGGGGTCTCTCCTCGTGCTCAAAACGTCTCAGGTTTCTCTCCCTCCAAATATGGTATACACACGATCCAAGCAGGCATCGGTAGGATATATTGATGATGTGCTTCCCACGCCATTTTCTTGCTCCCCATTCAACATCACTGACCCAATCCCTATTAGGCCACTGGAATCGTACAATGCGCCGAATACTAATGAGGCATCTCCTACTAAATCTGCAGTGGAAAAACAGGTGGTTATGTGACTCCACCATGTCTTCATTGCACAGCACGCAGCACCCTAGATGGGAGAGCCATGGTTTATCCGTCGTTGCGAGCTTCTCCAGGATAGCTAGCCAAAGGATAAATAAATGTCGCGGGATCTTTAAAGAACCCAAAAGTAGTGAAATCCAACCTACTTTCGGTCCTGCTGATATCATAGCCCGATAAAACTCCTGGGTAGTGGGTTTCCGACTCGAACCTTTCCATATAATACGATCTGTACCCCCATGGATCTGAGGCAGCACATGTGTAATCTCCACGCATTCCATGTCTGTGATCAATGGCCAGTGCCAATGGCCCTCACAGATAACCGAGCTTAACATGGTAGACTCATGCAATCCCAGACTGTTTGGTCCCCGCAGAAATCTGTCAAGGAGGGGTCCAAGGTGATGCCAGGGATCCTTCCATAAGAAAAAATCACTTCCATCACCAATACGATATTCCACCACTGAGCGTAACCAGCCTCTCAACCTCAACATTTTTCTCCATCCCCATGGTCCACGATTCTCCGGGATAGACCATATCGAATCATCTCGAAGTCTGCCATGCCGCAGCCACTCGACCCAGATAGAAGTCCTATCACATCGGATGACTTCACATAGCTTTTTGCACATCAATGATCGATTAAGAGTTCCCATATCCTTAAGGCCAAGTCCTACCTCCTCCTTCGGTTTGCAAATCTCCTTCCACGCAACTTTAGGGTATCCACTATTTCCGGTACCTCTCCATAAGAAAGCTCGCAATCGCTTCTCAATATCTTTAATGACCCCTTTTGGTAAAATAAATGCCGAAGCCCAATAAACACCCATAGCCACAAGAACAGACTTAATGATTTGTACCCTGCCGGCATATGACAGTTCCAATCCCTCCCAACCATTGATACGTGTATCGTTCTTACTCAGTAATGGTTGGCAGTCGGCGATAGATAATCGAGAAGAGATCAATGGTAGACCCAAATACCTCATCGGTAAGTGGCCTTCCTGAAACCCCAACATCGCAAGTAGCTCCCCTCGTACATTCTGGGCTGATCGTTGTGTGGTAAATTTCCTAAGCGTAATAATAACTACAAGTTAGTGTAAAAGGGAAACAAACTTGTTTTAATAATACCGTGCAAAACAGCTAATATTTGAACGTTCTCAGAATTCAACGAAACTTGACCCAATCCCAGGTCTAGACCCAAGCATTTTTATTAGAAAATTGCCAAGCGTAATAATAACTACAAGTTAGTATAAAAAGGAAAAAAAAACTTGTTTCAATAAAACCGTCCAAAACAGCTAACTTTTGAACATTCTCAAAATTCGACGAAACTTGACCCAATCGTTGGTCTAGACCCTAGAATATCTGTGGTAAATTTGCTAAGCGTAATAATAACCACAAGTTAGTATAAAAGGAAAACAAACTTGCTTTAATAAAACCGTGCAAAACAGCTAAATTTTGAGCATTCTCAGAATTCGATGAAAATTGATCCAATCGTAGGTCTAGACCCAAGAATTTGTGTATTAAATTTCCTAAATGTAATAATAACTACAAGTTAATATAAAAGGGAAACACACTTGTTTTAATAAAACCGTGTAAAACAGCTAACTTATGAACGTTCTCATAGTTCGACGAAACTTGACCCAATCGCAGGTCTAGACCCAAGCATTTGTGTTGTCAATTTGCTAATCGTAATAATAACAACAGGTTAGTATAAAAGGAAAACAAACTTGTTTTAATAAACCCGTGCAAACCAGCTAAATTTTGAACGGTCTCAGAATTCGATGAAACTTGACCAAAACGTTGGTCTAGACCAAAACATCTATGTTGTAATTTGCCCAGTGTAATACTGACTACAAGTTAGTATAAAAGGGAAACAAACTTGTTTTAATAAAACCGTGCAAAACAGCTAAATTTTGAGCATTCTCAGAATTCGACGAAACTTGACCCAAACGTTGGTCTAGATCCAAGAATTTGTGTGTTAAATTTCTAAGCGTAATTATAATTACAAGTTAGTATAAAAGGGAAACAAAATTGCTTTAATAAAACCGTGCAAAACAGCTAAATTTTGAACGTTCTCAAAATTTTATGAAACTTGACCCCAACATAGATCTAGACCCAAGCATTTGTGTTATACATTTGCTAAGCGTAATAATAACTACAAGTTAGTATAAAAGGGAAACAAACTTGCTTTAATAAAATCGTGCAAAACAGATAAATTTTGAACGTTCTCAGAATTCAACAAAACCTGTCCCAAACGTTGGTCTAGACCCAAGCATTTGTGTGGTATATTTGCTAAGCATAATAATAACTACAAGTTAGTATAAAAGGGAAACAAACTTGTTTTAATAAAACCGTGCAAAACAGTTAACTTTTGAACGTACACTGAATTCAATGAAACTTGACCCAACCGTTGCTCTAAACCCAAACATTGGTCTAGACCCAAGCATTTGTCTTGTAAATTTGCTATGCGTAATAATAACTACAAGTTAGTACAAAAGGGAAACAAACTTGTTTTAATAAAACCGTGCAAAACAGCTAACTTTTGAACGTTCTCAGGATTCGACAAAACTTGATCCAATCGTTGGTCTAGATCCAAGAATATTGTGTGGTAAATTTTCTAAGCGTAATAATACCTACAAGTTAGTATAAAAGAGAAACAAACTTGCTTTAATAAAGCCGTGCAAAACAACTAAATTTTGAACGTTCTCAGAATTCGACGAAACCTGTCTCAAACGTTGGTCTAGACCCAAGCATTGTGTGGTAAATTTTTTTTTTTTTTTGGGTAAGTGTAATTTTCATTTAAGAAAAGAAAATATAGTACAACAGAGTCCCTCTTTAGGCGCTTCCCTCGACAGGCCAAGGGATACGCCACAGTCTATACAAGGCACATGTGCTAATTGATCTAGGAAGCTTAATACTGAGTATACGTTGTCGAACATCTTCTACTATTAAGTTGCCCACTACGCTCGGGGGTCTCTCCTCGTGCTCAAAACGTCTCAGGTTTCTCTCCCTCCAAATATGGTATACACACGATCCAAGCAGGCATCGGTAGGATATATTGATGATGTGCTTCCCACGCCATTTTCTTGCTCCCCATTCAACATCACTGACCCAATCCCTATTAGGCCACTGGAATCGTACAATGCGCCGAATACTAATGAGGCATCTCCTACTAAATCTGCAGTGGAAAAACAGGTGGTTATGTGACTCCACCATGTCTTCATTGCACAGCACGCAGCACCCTAGATGGGAGAGCCATGGTTTATCCGTCGTTGCGAGCTTCTCCAGGATAGCTAGCCAAAGGATAAATAAATGTCGCGGGATCTTTAAAGAACCCAAAAGTAGTGAAATCCAACCTACTTTCGGTCCTGCTGATATCATAGCCCGATAAAACTCCTGGGTAGTGGGTTTCCGACTCGAACCTTTCCATATAATACGATCGGTACCCCCATGGATCTGAGGCAGCACATGTGTAATCTCCACGCATTCCATGTCTGTGATCAATGGCCAGTGCCAATGGCCCTCACAGATAACCGAGCTTAACATGGTAGACTCATGCAATCCCAGACTGTTTGGTCCCCGCAGAAATCTGTCAAGGAGGGGTCCAAGGTGATGCCAGGGATCCTTCCATAAGAAAAAATCACTTCCATCACCAATACGATATTCCACCACTGAGCGTAACCAGCCTCTCAACCTCAACATTTTTCTCCATCCCCATGGTCCACGATTCTCCGGGATAGACCATATCGAATCATCTCGAAGTCTGCCATGCCGCAGCCACTCGACCCAGATAGAAGTCCTATCACATCGGATGACTTCACATAGCTTTTTGCACATCAATGATCGATTAAGAGTTCCCATATCCTTAAGGCCAAGTCCTCCCTCCTCCTTCGGTTTGCAAATCTCCTTCCACGCAACTTTAGGGTATCCACTATTTCCGGTACCTCTCCATAAGAAAGCTCGCAATCGCTTCTCAATATCTTTAATGACCCCTTTTGGCAAAATAAATGCCGAAGCCCAATAAACACCCATAGCCACAAGAACAGACTTAATGATTTGTACCCTGCCGGCATATGACAGTGCCAATCCCTCCCAACCATTGATACGTGTATCGTTCTTACTCAGTAATGGTTGGCAGTCGGCGATAGATAATCGAGAAGAGATCAATGGTAGACCCAAATACCTCATCGGTAAGTGGCCTTCCTGAAACCCCAACACCGCAAGTAGCTCCCCTCGTACATTCTGGGCTGATCGTTGTGTGGTAAATTTCCTAAGCGTAATAATAACTACAAGTTAGTGTAAAAGGGAAACAAACTTGTTTTAATAATACCGTGCAAAACAGCTAATATTTGAACGTTCTCAGAATTCAACGAAACTTGACCCAATCCCAGGTCTAGACCCAAGCATTTTTATTAGAAAATTGCCAAGCGTAATAATAACTACAAGTTAGTATAAAAAGGAAAAAAAAACTTGTTTCAATAAAACCGTCCAAAACAGCTAACTTTTGAACATTCTCAAAATTCGACGAAACTTGACCCAATCGTTGGTCTAGACCCTAGAATATCTGTGGTAAATTTGCTAAGCGTAATAATAACCACAAGTTAGTATAAAAGGAAAACAAACTTGCTTTAATAAAACCGTGCAAAACAGCTAAATTTTGAGCATTCTCAGAATTCGATGAAAATTGATCCAATCGTAGGTCTAGACCCAAGAATTTGTGTATTAAATTTCCTAAATGTAATAATAACTACAAGTTAATATAAAAGGGAAACACACTTGTTTTAATAAAACCGTGTAAAACAGCTAACTTATGAACGTTCTCATAGTTCGACGAAACTTGACCCAATCGCAGGTCTAGACCCAAGCATTTGTGTTGTCAATTTGCTAATCGTAATAATAACAACAGGTTAGTATAAAAGGAAAACAAACTTGTTTTAATAAACCCGTGCAAACCAACTAAATTTTGAACGGTCTCAGAATTCGATGAAACTTGACCAAAACGTTGGTCTAGACCAAAACATCTATGTTGTAATTTGCCCAGTGTAATACTGACTACAAGTTAGTATAAAAGGGAAACAAACTTGTTTTAATAAAACCGTGCAAAACAGCTAAATTTTGAGCATTCTCAGAATTCGACGAAACTTGACCCAAACGTTGGTCTAGATCCAAGAATTTGTGTGTTAAATTTCTAAGCGTAATTATAATTACAAGTTAGTATAAAAGGGAAACAAAATTGCTTTAATAAAACCGTGCAAAACAGCTAAATTTTGAACGTTCTCAAAATTTTACGAAACTTGACCCCAACATAGATCTAGACCCAAGCATTTGTGTTATACATTTGCTAAGCGTAATAATAACTACAAGTTAGTATAAAAGGGAAACAAACTTGCTTTAATAAAATCGTGCAAAACAGATAAATTTTGAACGTTCTCAGAATTCAACAAAACCTGTCCCAAACGTTGGTCTAGACCCAAGCATTTGTGTGGTATATTTGCTAAGCATAATAATATCTACAAGTTAGTATAAAAGGGAAACAAACTTGTTTTAATAAAACCCTGCAAAACAGTTAACTTTTGAACGTACACTGAATTCAATGAAACTTGACCCAACCGTTGGTCTAAACCCAAGCATTTGTGTTGCAAATTTACTAAACGTAATAATAACTACAAGTTAGTATAAAAGTGAAACAAACTTGCTTTAATAAAACCGTGCAAAACAACTAAATTTTGAACCTTCTCAGAATTCGACGAAACTTAACCCAAACATTGGTCTAGACCCAAGCATTTGTCTTGTAAATTTGCTATGCGTAATAATAACTACAAGTTAGTACAAAAGGGAAACAAACTTGTTTTAATAAAACCGTGCAAAACAGCTAACTTTTGAACGTTCTCAGGATTCGACAAAACTTGATCCAATCGTTGGTCTAGATCCAAGAATATTGTGTGGTAAATTTTCTAAGCGTAATAATACCTACAAGTTAGTATAAAAGAGAAACAAACTTGCTTTAATAAAGCCGTGCAAAACAACTAAATTTTGAACGTTCTCAGAATTCGACGAAACCTGTCTCAAACGTTGGTCTAGACCCAAGCATTGTGTGGTAAATTTTTTTTTTTTTTTGGGTAAGTGTAATTTTCATTTAAGAAAAGAAAATATAGTACAACAGAGTCCCTCTTTAGGCGCTTCCCTCGACAGGCCAAGGGATACGCCACAGTCTATACAAGGCACATGTGCTAATTGATCTAGGAAGCTTAATACTGAGTATACGTTGTCGAACATCTTCTACTATTAAGTTGCCCACTACGCTCGGGGGTCTCTCCTCGTGCTCAAAACGTCTCAGGTTTCTCTCCCTCCAAATATGGTATACACACGATCCAAGCAGGCATCGGTAGGATATATTGATGATGTGCTTCCCACGCCATTTTCTTGCTCCCCATTCAACATCACTGACCCAATCCCTATTAGGCCACTGGAATCGTACAATGCGCCGAATACTAATGAGGCATCTCCTACTAAATCTGCAGTGGAAAAACAGGTGGTTATGTGACTCCACCATGTCTTCATTGCACAGCACGCAGCACCCTAGATGGGAGAGCCATGGTTTATCCGTCGTTGCGAGCTTCTCCAGGATAGCTAGCCAAAGGATAAATAAATGTCGCGGGATCTTTAAAGAACCCAAAAGTAGTGAAATCCAACCTACTTTCGGTCCTGCTGATATCATAGCCCGATAAAACTCCTGGGTAGTGGGTTTCCGACTCGAACCTTTCCATATAATACGATCGGTACCCCCATGGATCTGAGGCAGCACATGTGTAATCTCCACGCATTCCATGTCTGTGATCAATGGCCAGTGCCAATGGCCCTCACAGATAACCGAGCTTAACATGGTAGACTCATGCAATCCCAGACTGTTTGGTCCCCGCAGAAATCTGTCAAGGAGGGGTCCAAGGTGATGCCAGGGATCCTTCCATAAGAAAAAATCACTTCCATCACCAATACGATATTCCACCACTGAGCGTAACCAGCCTCTCAACCTCAACATTTTTCTCCATCCCCATGGTCCACGATTCTCCGGGATAGACCATATCGAATCATCTCGAAGTCTGCCATGCCGCAGCCACTCGACCCAGATAGAAGTCCTATCACATCGGATGACTTCACATAGCTTTTTGCACATCAATGATCGATTAAGAGTTCCCATATCCTTAAGGCCAAGTCCTACCTCCTCCTTTGGTTTGCAAATCTCCTTCCACGCAACTTTAGGGTATCCACTATTTCCGGTACCTCTCCATAAGAAAGCTCGCAATCGCTTCTCAATATCTTTAATGACCCCTTTTGGCAAAATAAATGCCGAAGCCCAGTAAACACCCATAGCCACAAGAACAGACTTAATGATTTGTACCCTGCCGGCATATGACAGTGCCAATCCCTCCCAACCATTGATACGTGTATCGTTCTTACTCAGTAATGGTTGGCAGTCGGCGATAGATAATCGAGAAGAGATCAATGGTAGACCCAAATACCTCATCGGTAAGTGGCCTTCCTGAAACCCCAACACCGCAAGTAGCTCCCCTCGTACATTCTGGGCTGATCGTTGTGTGGTAAATTTCCTAAGCGTAATAATAACTACAAGTTAGTGTAAAAGGGAAACAAACTTGTTTTAATAATACCGTGCAAAACAGCTAATATTTGAACGTTCTCAGAATTCAACGAAACTTGACCCAATCCCAGGTCTAGACCCAAGCATTTTTATTAGAAAATTGCCAAGCGTAATAATAACTACAAGTTAGTATAAAAAGGAAAAAAAAACTTGTTTCAATAAAACCGTCCAAAACAGCTAACTTTTGAACATTCTCAAAATTCGACGAAACTTGACCCAATCGTTGGTCTAGACCCTAGAATATCTGTGGTAAATTTGCTAAGCGTAATAATAACCACAAGTTAGTATAAAAGGAAAACAAACTTGCTTTAATAAAACCGTGCAAAACAGCTAAATTTTGAGCATTCTCAGAATTCGATGAAAATTGATCCAATCGTAGGTCTAGACCCAAGAATTTGTGTATTAAATTTCCTAAATGTAATAATAACTACAAGTTAATATAAAAGGGAAACACACTTGTTTTAATAAAACCGTGTAAAACAGCTAACTTATGAACGTTCTCATAGTTCGACGAAACTTGACCCAATCGCAGGTCTAGACCCAAGCATTTGTGTTGTCAATTTGCTAATCGTAATAATAACAACAGGTTAGTATAAAAGGAAAACAAACTTGTTTTAATAAACCCGTGCAAACCAGCTAAATTTTGAACGGTCTCAGAATTCGATGAAACTTGACCAAAACGTTGGTCTAGACCAAAACATCTATGTTGTAATTTGCCCATTGTAATACTGACTACAAGTTAGTATAAAAGGGAAACAAACTTGTTTTAATAAAACCGTGCAAAACAGCTAAATTTTGAGCATTCTCAGAATTCGACGAAACTTGACCCAAACGTTGGTCTAGATCCAAGAATTTGTGTGTTAAATTTCTAAGCGTAATTATAATTACAAGTTAGTATAAAAGGGAAACAAAATTGCTTTAATAAAACCGTGCAAAACAGCTAAATTTTGAACGTTCTCAAAATTTTACGAAACTTGACCCCAACATAGATCTAGACCCAAGCATTTGTGTTATACATTTGGTAAGCGTAATAATAACTACAAGTTAGTATAAAAGGGAAACAAACTTGCTTTAATAAAATCGTGCAAAACAGATAAATTTTGAACGTTCTCAGAATTCAACAAAACCTGTCCCAAACGTTGGTCTAGACCCAAGCATTTGTGTGGTATATTTGCTAAGCATAATAATAACTACAAGTTAGTATAAAAGGGAAACAAACTTGTTTTAATAAAACCGTGCAAAACAGTTAACTTTTGAACGTACACTGAATTCAATGAAACTTGACCCAACCGTTGCTCTAAACCCAAGCATTTGTGTTGCAAATTTGCTAAACGTAATAATAACTACAAGTTAGTATAAAAGTGAAACAAACTTGCTTTAATAAAACCGTGCAAAACAACTAAATTTTGAACCTTCTCAGAATTCGACGAAACTTAACCCAAACATTGGTCTAGACCCAAGCATTTGTCTTGTAAATTTGCTATGCGTAATAATAACTACAAGTTAGTACAAAAGGGAAACAAACTTGTTTTAATAAAACCGTGCAAAACAGCTAACTTTTGAACGTTCTCAGGATTCGACAATACTTGATCCAATCGTTGGTCTAGATCCAAGAATATTGTGTGGTAAATTTTCTAAGCGTAATAATACCTACAAGTTAGTATAAAAGAGAAACAAACTTGCTTTAATAAAGCCGTGCAAAACAACTAAATTTTGAACGTTCTCAGAATTCGACGAAACCTGTCTCAAACGTTGGTCTAGACCCAAGCATTGTGTGGTAAATTTTTTTTTTTTTTTTGGGTAAGTGTAATTTTCATTTAAGAAAAGAAAATATAGTACAACAGAGTCCCTCTTTAGGCGCTTCCCTCGACAGGCCAAGGGATACGCCACAGTCTATACAAGGCACATGTGCTAATTGATCTAGGAAGCTTAATACTGAGTATACGTTGTCGAACATCTTCTACTATTAAGTTGCCCACTACGCTCGGGGGTCTCTCCTCGTGCTCAAAACGTCTCAGGTTTCTCTCCCTCCAAATATGGTATACATACGATCCAAGCAGGCATCGGTAGGATATATTGATGATGTGCTTCCCACGCCATTTTCTTGCTCCCCATTCAACATCACTGACCCAATCCCTATTAGGCCACTGGAATCGTACAATGCGCCGAATACTAATGAGGCATCTCCTACTAAATCTGCAGTGGAAAAACAGGTGGTTATGTGACTCCACCATGTCTTCATTGCACAGCACGCAGCACCCTAGATGGGAGAGCCATGGTTTATCCGTCGTTGCGAGCTTCTCCAGGATAGCTAGCCAAAGGATAAATAAATGTCGCGGGATCTTTAAAGAACCCAAAAGTAGTGAAATCCAACCTACTTTCGGTCCTGCTGATATCATAGCCCGATAAAACTCCTGGGTAGTGGGTTTCCGACTCGAACCTTTCCATATAATACGATCTGTACCCCCATGGATCTGAGGCAGCACATGTGTAATCTCCACGCATTCCATGTCTGTGATCAATGGCCAGTGCCAATGGCCCTCACAGATAACCGAGCTTAACATGGTAGACTCATGCAATCCCAGACTGTTTGGTCCCCGCAGAAATCTGTCAAGGAGGGGTCCAAGGTGATGCCAGGGATCCTTCCATAAGAAAAAATCACTTCCATCACCAATACGATATTCCACCACTGAGCGTAACCAGCCTCTCAACCTCAACATTTTTCTCCATCCCCATGGTCCACGATTCTCCGGGATAGACCATATCGAATCATCTCGAAGTCTGCCATGCCGCAGCCACTCGACCCAGATAGAAGTCCTATCACATCGGATGACTTCACATAGCTTTTTGCACATCAATGATCGATTAAGAGTTCCCATATCCTTAAGGCCAAGTCCTACCTCCTCCTTTGGTTTGCAAATCTCCTTCCACGCAACTTTAGGGTATCCACTATTTCCGGTACCTCTCCATAAGAAAGCTCGCAATCGCTTCTCAATATCTTTAATGACCCCTTTTGGCAAAATAAATGCCGAAGCCCAGTAAACACCCATAGCCACAAGAACAGACTTAATGATTTGTACCCTGCCGGCATATGACAGTGCCAATCCCTCCCAACCATTGATACGTGTATCGTTCTTACTCAGTAATGGTTGGCAGTCGGCGATAGATAATCGAGAAGAGATCAATGGTAGACCCAAATACCTCATCGGTAAGTGGCCTTCCTGAAACCCCAACACCGCAAGTAGCTCCCCTCGTACATTCTGGGCTGATCGTTGTGTGGTAAATTTCCTAAGCGTAATAATAACTACAAGTTAGTGTAAAAGGGAAACAAACTTGTTTTAATAATACCGTGCAAAACAGCTAATATTTGAACGTTCTCAGAATTCAACGAAACTTGACCCAATCCCAGGTCTAGACCCAAGCATTTTTATTAGAAAATTGCCAAGCGTAATAATAACTACAAGTTAGTATAAAAAGGAAAAAAAAACTTGTTTCAATAAAACCGTCCAAAACAGCTAACTTTTGAACATTCTCAAAATTCGACGAAACTTGACCCAATCGTTGGTCTAGACCCTAGAATATCTGTGGTAAATTTGCTAAGCGTAATAATAACCACAAGTTAGTATAAAAGGAAAACAAACTTGCTTTAATAAAACCGTGCAAAACAGCTAAATTTTGAGCATTCTCAGAATTCGATGAAAATTGATCCAATCGTAGGTCTAGACCCAAGAATTTGTGTATTAAATTTCCTAAATGTAATAATAACTACAAGTTAATATAAAAGGGAAACACACTTGTTTTAATAAAACCGTGTAAAACAGCTAACTTATGAACGTTCTCATAGTTCGACGAAACTTGACCCAATCGCAGGTCTAGACCCAAGCATTTGTGTTGTCAATTTGCTAATCGTAATAATAACAACAGGTTAGTATAAAAGGAAAACAAACTTGTTTTAATAAACCCGTGCAAACCAGCTAAATTTTGAACGGTCTCAGAATTCGATGAAACTTGACCAAAACGTTGGTCTAGACCAAAACATCTATGTTGTAATTTGCCCAGTGTAATACTGACTACAAGTTAGTATAAAAGGGAAACAAACTTGTTTTAATAAAACCGTGCAAAACAGCTAAATTTTGAGCATTCTCAGAATTCGACGAAACTTGACCCAAACGTTGGTCTAGATCCAAGAATTTGTGTGTTAAATTTCTAAGCGTAATTATAATTACAAGTTAGTATAAAAGGGAAACAAAATTGCTTTAATAAAACCGTGCAAAACAGCTAAATTTTGAACGTTCTCAAAATTTTACGAAACTTGACCCCAACATAGATCTAGACCCAAGCATTTGTGTTATACATTTGCTAAGCGTAATAATAACTACAAGTTAGTATAAAAGGGAAACAAACTTGCTTTAATAAAATCGTGCAAAACAGATAAATTTTGAACGTTCTCAGAATTCAACAAAACCTGTCCCAAACGTTGGTCTAGACCCAAGCATTTGTGTGGTATATTTGCTAAGCATAATAATAACTACAAGTTAGTATAAAAGGGAAACAAACTTGTTTTAATAAAACCGTGCAAAACAGTTAACTTTTGAACGTACACTGAATTCAATGAAACTTGACCCAACCGTTGGTCTAAACCCAAGCATTTGTGTTGCAAATTTGCTAAACGTAATAATAACTACAAGTTAGTATAAAAGTGAAACAAACTTGCTTTAATCAAACCGTGCAAAACAACTAAATTTTGAACCTTCTCAGAATTCGACGAAACTTAACCCAAACATTGGTCTAGACCCAAGCATTTGTCTTGTAAATTTGCTATACGTAATAATAACTACAAGTTAGTACAAAAGGGAAACAAACTTGTTTTAATAAAACCGTGCAAAACAGCTAACTTTTGAACGTTCTTAGGATTCGACAAAACTTGATCCAATCGTTGGTCTAGATCCAAGAATATGTGTGGTAAATTTTCTAAGCGTAATAATACCTACAAGTTAGTATAAAAGAGAAACAAACTTGCTTTAATAAAGCCGTGCAAAACAACTAAATTTTGAACGTTCTCAGAATTCGACGAAACCTGTCTCAAACGTTGGTCTAGACCCAAGCATTGTGTGGTAAATTTTTTTTTTTTTTTTGGGTAAGTGTAATTTTCATTTAAGAAAAGAAAATATAGTACAACAGAGTCCCTCTTTAGGCGCTTCCCTCGACAGGCCAAGGGATACGCCACAGTCTATACAAGGCACATGTGCTAATTGATCTAGGAAGCTTAATACTGAGTATACGTTGTCGAACATCTTCTACTATTAAGTTGCCCACTACGCTCGGGGGTCTCTCCTCGTGCTCAAAACGTCCCAGGTTTCTCTCCCTCCAAATATGGTATACACACGATCCAAGCAGGCATCGGTAGGATATATTGATGATGTGCTTCCCACGCCATTTTCTTGCTCCCCATTCAACATCACTGACCCAATCCCTATTAGGCCACTGGAATCGTACAATGCGCCGAATACTAATGAGGCATCTCCTACTAAATCTGCAGTGGAAAAACAGGTGGTTATGTGACTCCACCATGTCTTCATTGCACAGCACGCAGCACCCTAGATGGGAGAGCCATGGTTTATCCGTCGTTGCGAGCTTCTCCAGGATAGCTAGCCAAAGGATAAATAAATGTCGCGGGATCTTTAAAGAACCCAAAAGTAGTGAAATCCAACCTACTTTCGGTCCTGCAGATATCATAGCCCAATAAAACTCCTGGGTAGTGGGTTTCCGACTCGAACCTTTCCATATAATACGATCTGTACCCCCATGGATCTGAGGCAGCACATGTGTAATCTCCACGCATTCCATGTCTGTGATCAATGGCCAGTGCCAATGGCCCTCACAGATAACCGAGCTTAACATGGTAGACTCATGCAATCCCAGACTGTTTGGTCCCCGCAGAAATCTGTCAAGGAGGGGTCCAAGGTGATGCCAGGGATCCTTCCATAAGAAAAAATCACTTCCATCACCAATACGATATTCCACCACTGAGCGTAACCAGCCTCTCAACCTCAACATTTTTCTCCATCCCCATGGTCCACGATTCTCCGGGATAGACCATATCGAATCATCTCGAAGTCTGCCATGCCGCAGCCACTCGACCCAGATAGAAGTCCTATCACATCGGATGACTTCACATAGCTTTTTGCACATCAATGATCGATTAAGAGTTCCCATATCCTTAAGGCCAAGTCCTACCTCCTCCTTCGGTTTGCAAATCTCCTTCCACGCAACTTTAGGGTATCCACTATTTTCGGTACCTCTCCATAAGAAAGCTCGCAATCGCTTCTCAATATCTTTAATGACCCCTTTTGGTAAAATAAATGCCGAAGCCCAATAAACACCCATAGCCACAAGAACAGACTTAATGATTTGTACCCTGCCGGCATATGACAGTGCCAATCCCTCCCAACCATTGATACGTGTATCGTTCTTACTCAGTAATGGTTCGCAGTCGGCGATAGATAATCGAGAAGAGATCAATGGTAGACCCAAATACCTCATCGGTAAGTGGCCTTCCTGAAACCCCAACACCGCAAGTAGCTCCCCTTGTACATTCTGGGCTGATCGTTGTGTGGTAAATTTCCTAAGCGTAATAATAACTACAAGTTAGTGTAAAAGGGAAACAAACTTGTTTTAATAATACCGTGCAAAACAGCTAATATTTGAACGTTCTCAGAATTCAACGAAACTTGACCCAATCCCAGGTCTAGACCCAAGCATTTTTATTAGAAAATTGCCAAGCGTAATAATAACTACAAGTTAGTATAGAAAGGAAAAAAAAACTTGTTTCAATAAAACCGTCCAAAACAGCTAACTTTTGAACATTCTCAAAATTCGACGAAACTTGACCCAATCGTTGGTCTAGACCCTAGAATATCTGTGGTAAATTTGCTAAGCGTAATAATAACCACAAGTTAGTATAAAAGGAAAACAAACTTGCTTTAATAAAACCGTGCAAAACAGCTAAATTTTGAGCATTCTCAGAATTCGATGAAAATTGATCCAATCGTAGGTCTAGACCCAAGAATTTGTGTATTAAATTTCCTAAATGTAATAATAACTACAAGTTAATATAAAAGGGAAACACACTTGTTTTAATAAAACCGTGTAAAACAGCTAACTTATGAACGTTCTCATAGTTCGACGAAACTTGACCCAATCGCAGGTCTAGACCCAAGCATTTGTGTTGTCAATTTGCTAATCGTAATAATAACAACAGGTTAGTATAAAAGGAAAACAAACTTGTTTTAATAAACCCGTGCAAACCAGCTAAATTTTGAACGGTCTCAGAATTCGATGAAACTTGACCAAAACGTTGGTCTAGACCAAAACATCTATGTTGTAATTTGCCCAGTGTAATACTGACTACAAGTTAGTATAAAAGGGAAACAAACTTGTTTTAATAAAACCGTGCAAAACAGCTAAATTTTGAGCATTCTCAGAATTCGACGAAACTTGACCCAAACGTTGGTCTAGATCCAAGAATTTGTGTGTTAAATTTCTAAGCGTAATTATAATTACAAGTTAGTATAAAAGGGAAACAAAATTGCTTTAATAAAACCGTGCAAAACAGCTAAATTTTGAACGTTCTCAAAATTTTACGAAACTTGACCCCAACATAGATCTAGACCCAAGCATTTGTGTTATACATTTGCTAAGCGTAATAATAACTACAAGTTAGTATAAAAGGGAAACAAACTTGCTTTAATAAAATCGTGCAAAACAGATAAATTTTGAACGTTCTCAGAATTCAACAAAACCTGTCCCAAACGTTGGTCTAGACCCAAGCATTTGTGTGGTATATTTGCTAAGCATAATAATAACTACAAGTTAGTATAAAAGGGAAACAAACTTGTTTTAATAAAACCGTGCAAAACAGTTAACTTTTGAACGTACACTGAATTCAATGAAACTTGACCCAACCGTTGGTCTAAACCCAAGCATTTGTGTTGCAAATTTGCTAAACGTAATAATAACTACAAGTTAGTATAAAAGTGAAACAAACTTGCTTTAATCAAACCGTGCAAAACAACTAAATTTTGAACCTTCTCAGAATTCGACGAAACTTAACCCAAACATTGGTCTAGACCCAAGCATTTGTCTTGTAAATTTGCTATACGTAATAATAACTACAAGTTAGTACAAAAGGGAAACAAACTTGTTTTAATAAAACCGTGCAAAACAGCTAACTTTTGAACGTTCTTAGGATTCGACAAAACTTGATCCAATCGTTGGTCTAGATCCAAGAATATGTGTGGTAAATTTTCTAAGCGTAATAATACCTACAAGTTAGTATAAAAGAGAAACAAACTTGCTTTAATAAAGCCGTGCAAAACAACTAAATTTTGAACGTTCTCAGAATTCGACGAAACCTGTCTCAAACGTTGGTCTAGACCCAAGCATTGTGTGGTAAATTTTTTTTTTTTTTTTGGGTAAGTGTAATTTTCATTTAAGAAAAGAAAATATAGTACAACAGAGTCCCTCTTTAGGCGCTTCCCTCGACAGGCCAAGGGATACGCCACAGTCTATACAAGGCACATGTGCTAATTGATCTAGGAAGCTTAATACTGAGTATACGTTGTCGAACATCTTCTACTATTAAGTTGCCCACTACGCTCGGGGGTCTCTCCTCGTGCTCAAAACGTCCCAGGTTTCTCTCCCTCCAAATATGGTATACACACGATCCAAGCAGGCATCGGTAGGATATATTGATGATGTGCTTCCCACGCCATTTTCTTGCTCCCCATTCAACATCACTGACCCAATCCCTATTAGGCCACTGGAATCGTACAATGCGCCGAATACTAATGAGGCATCTCCTACTAAATCTGCAGTGGAAAAACAGGTGGTTATGTGACTCCACCATGTCTTCATTGCACAGCACGCAGCACCCTAGATGGGAGAGCCATGGTTTATCCGTCGTTGCGAGCTTCTCCAGGATAGCTAGCCAAAGGATAAATAAATGTCGCGGGATCTTTAAAGAACCCAAAAGTAGTGAAATCCAACCTACTTTCGGTCCTGCAGATATCATAGCCCAATAAAACTCCTGGGTAGTGGGTTTCCGACTCGAACCTTTCCATATAATACGATCTGTACCCCCATGGATCTGAGGCAGCACATGTGTAATCTCCACGCATTCCATGTCTGTGATCAATGGCCAGTGCCAATGGCCCTCACAGATAACCGAGCTTAACATGGTAGACTCATGCAATCCCAGACTGTTTGGTCCCCGCAGAAATCTGTCAAGGAGGGGTCCAAGGTGATGCCAGGGATCCTTCCATAAGAAAAAATCACTTCCATCACCAATACGATATTCCACCACTGAGCGTAACCAGCCTCTCAACCTCAACATTTTTCTCCATCCCCATGGTCCACGATTCTCCGGGATAGACCATATCGAATCATCTCGAAGTCTGCCATGCCGCAGCCACTCGACCCAGATAGAAGTCCTATCACATCGGATGACTTCACATAGCTTTTTGCACATCAATGATCGATTAAGAGTTCCCATATCCTTAAGGCCAAGTCCTACCTCCTCCTTCGGTTTGCAAATCTCCTTCCACGCAACTTTAGGGTATCCACTATTTCCGGTACCTCTCCATAAGAAAGCTCGCAATCGCTTCTCAATATCTTTAATGACCCCTTTTGGTAAAATAAATGCCGAAGCCCAATAAACACCCATAGCCACAAGAACAGACTTAATGATTTGTACCCTGCCGGCATATGACAGTGCCAATCCCTCCCAACCATTGATACGTGTATCGTTCTTACTCAGTAATGGTTCGCAGTCGGCGATAGATAATCGAGAAGAGATCAATGGTAGACCCAAATACCTCATCGGTAAGTGGCCTTCCTGAAACCCCAACACCGCAAGTAGCTCCCCTTGTACATTCTGGGCTGATCGTTGTGTGGTAAATTTCCTAAGCGTAATAATAACTACAAGTTAGTGTAAAAGGGAAACAAACTTGTTTTAATAATACCGTGCAAAACAGCTAATATTTGAACGTTCTCAGAATTCAACGAAACTTGACCCAATCCCAGGTCTAGACCCAAGCATTTTTATTAGAAAATTGCCAAGCGTAATAATAACTACAAGTTAGTATAGAAAGGAAAAAAAAACTTGTTTCAATAAAACCGTCCAAAACAGCTAACTTTTGAACATTCTCAAAATTCGACGAAACTTGACCCAATCGTTGGTCTAGACCCTAGAATATCTGTGGTAAATTTGCTAAGCGTAATAATAACCACAAGTTAGTATAAAAGGAAAACAAACTTGCTTTAATAAAACCGTGCAAAACAGCTAAATTTTGAGCATTCTCAGAATTCGATGAAAATTGATCCAATCGTAGGTCTAGACCCAAGAATTTGTGTATTAAATTTCCTAAATGTAATAATAACTACAAGTTAATATAAAAGGGAAACACACTTGTTTTAATAAAACCGTGTAAAACAGCTAACTTATGAACGTTCTCATAGTTCGACGAAACTTGACCCAATCGCAGGTCTAGACCCAAGCATTTGTGTTGTCAATTTGCTAATCGTAATAATAACAACAGGTTAGTATAAAAGGAAAACAAACTTGTTTTAATAAACCCGTGCAAACCAGCTAAATTTTGAACGGTCTCAGAATTCGATGAAACTTGACCAAAACGTTGGTCTAGACCAAAACATCTATGTTGTAATTTGCCCAGTGTAATACTGACTACAAGTTAGTATAAAAGGGAAACAAACTTGTTTTAATAAAACCGTGCAAAACAGCTAAATTTTGAGCATTCTCAGAATTCGACGAAACTTGACCCAAACGTTGGTCTAGATCCAAGAATTTGTGTGTTAAATTTCTAAGCGTAATTATAATTACAAGTTAGTATAAAAGGGAAACAAAATTGCTTTAATAAAACCGTGCAAAACAGCTAAATTTTGAACGTTCTCAAAATTTTACGAAACTTGACCCCAACATAGATCTAGACCCAAGCATTTGTGTTATACATTTGCTAAGCGTAATAATAACTACAAGTTAGTATAAAAGGGAAACAAACTTGCTTTAATAAAATCGTGCAAAACAGATAAATTTTGAACGTTCTCAGAATTCAACAAAACCTGTCCCAAACGTTGGTCTAGACCCAAGCATTTGTGTGGTATATTTGCTAAGCATAATAATAACTACAAGTTAGTATAAAAGGGAAACAAACTTGTTTTAATAAAACCGTGCAAAACAGTTAACTTTTGAACGTACACTGAATTCAATGAAACTTGACCCAACCGTTGGTCTAAACCCAAGCATTTGTGTTGCAAATTTGCTAAACGTAATAATAACTACAAGTTAGTATAAAAGTGAAACAAACTTGCTTTAATCAAACCGTGCAAAACAACTAAATTTTGAACCTTCTCAGAATTCGACGAAACTTAACCCAAACATTGGTCTAGACCCAAGCATTTGTCTTGTAAATTTGCTATACGTAATAATAACTACAAGTTAGTACAAAAGGGAAACAAACTTGTTTTAATAAAACCGTGCAAAACAGCTAACTTTTGAACGTTCTTAGGATTCGACAAAACTTGATCCAATCGTTGGTCTAGATCCAAGAATATGTGTGGTAAATTTTCTAAGCGTAATAATACCTACAAGTTAGTATAAAAGAGAAACAAACTTGCTTTAATAAAGCCGTGCAAAACAACTAAATTTTGAACGTTCTCAGAATTCGACGAAACCTGTCTCAAACGTTGGTCTAGACCCAAGCATTGTGTGGTAAATTTTTTTTTTTTTTTTGGGTAAGTGTAATTTTCATTTAAGAAAAGAAAATATAGTACAACAGAGTCCCTCTTTAGGCGCTTCCCTCGACAGGCCAAGGGATACGCCACAGTCTATACAAGGCACATGTGCTAATTGATCTAGGAAGCTTAATACTGAGTATACGTTGTCGAACATCTTCTACTATTAAGTTGCCCACTACGCTCGGGGGTCTCTCCTCGTGCTCAAAACGTCCCAGGTTTCTCTCCCTCCAAATATGGTATACACACGATCCAAGCAGGCATCGGTAGGATATATTGATGATGTGCTTCCCACGCCATTTTCTTGCTCCCCATTCAACATCACTGACCCAATCCCTATTAGGCCACTGGAATCGTACAATGCGCCGAATACTAATGAGGCATCTCCTACTAAATCTGCAGTGGAAAAACAGGTGGTTATGTGACTCCACCATGTCTTCATTGCACAGCACGCAGCACCCTAGATGGGAGAGCCATGGTTTATCCGTCGTTGCGAGCTTCTCCAGGATAGCTAGCCAAAGGATAAATAAATGTCGCGGGATCTTTAAAGAACCCAAAAGTAGTGAAATCCAACCTACTTTCGGTCCTGCAGATATCATAGCCCAATAAAACTCCTGGGTAGTGGGTTTCCGACTCGAACCTTTCCATATAATACGATCTGTACCCCCATGGATCTGAGGCAGCACATGTGTAATCTCCACGCATTCCATGTCTGTGATCAATGGCCAGTGCCAATGGCCCTCACAGATAACCGAGCTTAACATGGTAGACTCATGCAATCCCAGACTGTTTGGTCCCCGCAGAAATCTGTCAAGGAGGGGTCCAAGGTGATGCCAGGGATCCTTCCATAAGAAAAAATCACTTCCATCACCAATACGATATTCCACCACTGAGCGTAACCAGCCTCTCAACCTCAACATTTTTCTCCATCCCCATGGTCCACGATTCTCCGGGATAGACCATATCGAATCATCTCGAAGTCTGCCATGCCGCAGCCACTCGACCCAGATAGAAGTCCTATCACATCGGATGACTTCACATAGCTTTTTGCACATCAATGATCGATTAAGAGTTCCCATATCCTTAAGGCCAAGTCCTACCTCCTCCTTCGGTTTGCAAATCTCCTTCCACGCAACTTTAGGGTATCCACTATTTCCGGTACCTCTCCATAAGAAAGCTCGCAATCGCTTCTCAATATCTTTAATGACCCCTTTTGGTAAAATAAATGCCGAAGCCCAATAAACACCCATAGCCACAAGAACAGACTTAATGATTTGTACCCTGCCGGCATATGACAGTGCCAATCCCTCCCAACCATTGATACGTGTATCGTTCTTACTCAGTAATGGTTCGCAGTCGGCGATAGATAATCGAGAAGAGATCAATGGTAGACCCAAATACCTCATCGGTAAGTGGCCTTCCTGAAACCCCAACACCGCAAGTAGCTCCCCTTGTACATTCTGGGCTGATCGTTGTGTGGTAAATTTCCTAAGCCTAATAATAACTACAAGTTAGTGTAAAAGGGAAACAAACTTGTTTTAATAATACCGTGCAAAACAGCTAATATTTGAACGTTCTCAGAATTCAACGAAACTTGACCCAATCCCAGGTCTAGACCCAAGCATTTTTATTAGAAAATTGCCAAGCGTAATAATAACTACAAGTTAGTATAGAAAGGAAAAAAAAACTTGTTTCAATAAAACCGTCCAAAACAGCTAACTTTTGAACATTCTCAAAATTCGACGAAACTTGACCCAATCGTTGGTCTAGACCCTAGAATATCTGTGGTAAATTTGCTAAGCGTAATAATAACCACAAGTTAGTATAAAAGGAAAACAAACTTGCTTTAATAAAACCGTGCAAAACAGCTAAATTTTGAGCATTCTCAGAATTCGATGAAAATTGATCCAATCGTAGGTCTAGACCCAAGAATTTGTGTATTAAATTTCCTAAATGTAATAATAACTACAAGTTAATATAAAAGGGAAACACACTTGTTTTAATAAAACCGTGTAAAACAGCTAACTTATGAACGTTCTCATAGTTCGACGAAACTTGACCCAATCGCAGGTCTAGACCCAAGCATTTGTGTTGTCAATTTGCTAATCGTAATAATAACAACAGGTTAGTATAAAAGGAAAACAAACTTGTTTTAATAAACCCGTGCAAACCAGCTAAATTTTGAACGGTCTCAGAATTCGATGAAACTTGACCAAAACGTTGGTCTAGACCAAAACATCTATGTTGTAATTTGCCCAGTGTAATACTGACTACAAGTTAGTATAAAAGGGAAACAAACTTGTTTTAATAAAACCGTGCAAAACAGCTAAATTTTGAGCATTCTCAGAATTCGACGAAACTTGACCCAAACGTTGGTCTAGATCCAAGAATTTGTGTGTTAAATTTCTAAGCGTAATTATAATTACAAGTTAGTATAAAAGGGAAACAAAATTGCTTTAATAAAACCGTGCAAAACAGCTAAATTTTGAACGTTCTCAAAATTTTACGAAACTTGACCCCAACATAGATCTAGACCCAAGCATTTGTGTTATACATTTGCTAAGCGTAATAATAACTACAAGTTAGTATAAAAGGGAAACAAACTTGCTTTAATAAAATCGTGCAAAACAGATAAATTTTGAACGTTCTCAGAATTCAACAAAACCTGTCCCAAACGTTGGTCTAGACCCAAGCATTTGTGTGGTATATTTGCTAAGCATAATAATAACTACAAGTTAGTATAAAAGGGAAACAAACTTGTTTTAATAAAACCGTGCAAAACAGTTAACTTTTGAACGTACACTGAATTCAATGAAACTTGACCCAACCGTTGCTCTAAACCCAAGCATTTGTGTTGCAAATTTGCTAAACGTAATAATAACTACAAGTTAGTATAAAAGTGAAACAAACTTGCTTTAATAAAACCGTGCAAAACAACTAAATTTTGAACCTTCTCAGAATTCGACGAAACTTAACCCAAACATTGGTCTAGACCCAAGCATTTGTCTTGTAAATTTGCTATGCGTAATAATAACTACAAGTTAGTACAAAAGGGAAACAAACTTGTTTTAATAAAACCGTGCAAAACAGCTAACTTTTGAACGTTCTCAGGATTCGACAATACTTGATCCAATCGTTGGTCTAGATCCAAGAATATGTGTGGTAAATTTTCTAAGCGTAATAATACCTACAAGTTAGTATAAAAGAGAAACAAACTTGCTTTAATAAAGCCGTGCAAAACAACTAAATTTTGAACGTTCTCAGAATTCGACGAAACCTGTCTCAAACGTTGGTCTAGACCCAAGCATTGTGTGGTAAATTTTTTTTTTTTTTTTTGGGTAAGTGTAATTTTCATTTAAGAAAAGAAAATATAGTACAACAGAGTCCCTCTTTAGGCGCTTCCCTCGACAGGCCAAGGGATACGCCACAGTCTATACAAGGCACATGTGCTAATTGATCTAGGAAGCTTAATACTGAGTATACGTTGTCGAACATCTTCTACTATTAAGTTGCCCACTACGCTCGGGGGTCTCTCCTCGTGCTCAAAACGTCTCAGGTTTCTCTCCCTCCAAATATGGTATACACACGATCCAAGCAGGCATCGGTAGGATATATTGATGATGTGCTTCCCACGCCATTTTCTTGCTCCCCATTCAACATCACTGACCCAATCCCTATTAGGCCACTGGAATCGTACAATGCGCCGAATACTAATGAGGCATCTCCTACTAAATCTGCAGTGGAAAAACAGGTGGTTATGTGACTCCACCATGTCTTCATTGCACAGCACGCAGCACCCTAGATGGGAGAGCCATGGTTTATCCGTCGTTGCGAGCTTCTCCAGGATAGCTAGCCAAAGGATAAATAAATGTCGCGGGATCTTTAAAGAACCCAAAAGTAGTGAAATCCAACCTACTTTCGGTCCTGCAGATATCATAGCCCAATAAAACTCCTGGGTAGTGGGTTTCCGACTCGAACCTTTC